>NC_056478.1:18931523-19041523 GCF_008729295.1 Plectropomus leopardus
CAAAAACACCATAATAATGCATGTTGAAAAAATGACCGAAAAGGCAAGGCTATAGTATGGAAAAATGTCAAAATATGACATGTCCCAAAAACAGCTGAAAACACCTCAAAACAGCATAAAATAGCGTGCAGAGACGCGCCATAGCAGAAATTGGTGCAAAAACAGCCAAAAACACCAGAATAATGCATGTTGAAAAAATGAACGAAAAAGGCAAGGCTATAGTATGGAAAAATGTCAAAATATGACATTTCCCAAAAGCAGCTGAAAACACCTCAAAACAGAATAAAATAGCGTGCAGAGATGCGCCATAGCAGGAATTTGTGCAAAAACAGCCAAAAACACCGTAATAATACATGTTGAAAAAATGACCAAATAAGGCAAGGCTATAGTATGAAAAAATGTCAAAATATGACAACTCCCAAAAGCAGCTGAAAACACCTCAAAACAGCATAAAACAGTGTAGAGACGCGCCATAGCAGAAATTGGTCCAAAAGTAGCATAAAACACGATAATAATGCATGTTGAAAAAATTACCGAAAAAAGGCAAGGCTATAGTATGGAAAAATGTCAAAATATGACAACTCCCAAAACAGCTGAAAACACCTCAAAAACAATAAAATAGCGTGCAGAGACGCGCCATAGCAGAAATTGGTGCAAAAACAGCCAAAAACACCATAAAAATGCATGTTGAAAAAATTGACCAAAAAAAGGCAAGGCTATAGTATGGAAAAATGTCAAAATATGACAACTCCAAAAGCAGCTGAAAACACCTCAAAACAGGATAAAATAGCGTGCAGAGACGCGCCATAGCAGAAATTGGTGCAAACACAGCCAAAAACACCATAATAATGCATGTTGAAAAAATGTTCCAAAAAAGGCAAGGCTATAGTATGGAAAAAATGTCAAAATATGACAACTCCCAAAAGCAGCTGAAAACACCTCAAAACAGCATAAAATAGCGTGCAGAGACGCGCCATAGCAGAAATTGGTGCAAAAACAGCCAAAAACACCATAATAATGCATGTTGAAAAATAACCAAAAAGGCAAGGCTATAGTATGGAAAAATGTCAAAATATGACAACTCCCAAAAGCAGCTGAAAACACCAAAACAGCATAAAATAGCGAGAAGAGACGCACCATAGCAGTAATATTTGCAAAAGTGGCCAAAAAACCCGTAATAGTACATGTTGAAATTATGACCGAAAAAGGCAAGGCTATAGTATGGAAAAGATGTCAAAATATGACATGTCCCAAAAACAGCTGAAAACACCTCAAAACAACATAAAATAGTGTGCAGAGACGCGCCATAGCAGAAATTGGTCCAAAAGTGGCTAAAAACACCATAATAATGCATGTTGAAAAAATGAATGAAAAAGGCAAGGCTATAGTATGGAAAAGATGTCAAAATATGACAACTCCCAAAAGCAGCTGAAAACACTTCAAAATAGCACGAAATAGCGTGCAGAGACGCGCCATAGCAGAAATTGGTGCAAAAACAGCCAAAAACACCATAATAATGCATGTTGAAAAAATGACCAAATAAGGCAAGGCTATAGTATGGAAAAATGTCAAAATATGACATGTCCCAAAAGCAGCTGAAAACACCTCAAAACAGCATAAAATAGCGTGCAGAGACACACCATAGCAGAAAGTGGTGCCAAAAAGTGGCCAAAAACACCATAATAATGCATGTTGAAAAAATGACCAAAAAAAGGCAAGGCTATAGTATGGAAAAATGTCAAAATATGACATTTCCCAAAAACAGCTGAAAACACCTCAAAACAGCATAAAATATCATACAGAGACGCACCATAGCAGAAAGTGGTGCAAAAGCAGCCAGCAACACCATAATAATGCATGTTGAAAAAATGACAGAAAAAGGCAAGGTATGGAAAAATGTCAAAATATGACATGTCCCAAAAACAGCTGAAAACACCTCAAAACAGCAAAAAATAGTGTGCAGAGACGCGCCATAGCAGAAATTGATGCAAAAACAGCAAAAAACACCATAATAATGCATGTTGAAAAAATGTTTCGAAAAAGGCAAGGCTATAGTATGGAAAAATGTCAAAATATGACATGTCCCAAAAACAACTGAAAACACCTCAAAACAGCATAAAATATCATACAGAGACGCGCCATAGCAGAAAGTGGTGCAAAAGCAGCCAGCAACACCATAATAATGCATGTTGAAAAAATGAATGAAAAAGGCAAGGCTATAGTATGGAAAAAATGTCAAAATATGATATGTCCCAAAAACAGCTGAAAACACCACCAAATAGCACAAAATAGTGTGCATAGCGACGCCATAGCATGGAATGGTGCAAAAACAGCCAAAAACACCATAATAATGCATGATGAAAACATGACTGAAAAGGCTAAAGTCAAGATATGACATGTCCCAAAAATATCTATAAACATGCCAAAACAGCATAAAATAGCATGTCGAGACACGCCATAGTATAGAATGCTGCAAAAATAGCCAAAAACACCACAATAATGCTTTATGAAAAAATGACAGAAAAGGCAAGGCTATAGTATGGAAAAATGTCAAAATATGACATCACAAAAATATCTGTAAACATGTCAAAACAGCATAAAATAGCGTGCAGAAACACGTCATAGCATAGAGTGGTGCAAACACCCAAAAACACAACAATGCATGTTGAAAAAGTGATGGAAAAGGCATGGAAAAATTGTCAAAATATGAAATGTCCCAAAAACCGCTGAAAACAGCCCAAGACCACATTACATAGCATGCCGAGACACCTCATAGCATAGAATGTCACAAAAACGGCCCAAAACTGCCAAAAACACCATAATGTAGCGTGTAAATCCAAATTATCATGATGTTTCACCTCACCTTCGTCTTCCCAGGTGTCTCCTCTGTGAACTCCTGCTCCATATCTCCTCTACTAAGATCTTCAGCCAATTCTCTTCACCCCTTCATCAGCACCAGTATCTTAGCAGATTATGACATCTTAACCTGTAAACAATATTGATATCACAATGGGATCTAATCACCAAAGATTCCTCATTTTCCGTAACTCTTCAATTGTGCACTTTGACAATGAATTGATTTTATTGCTCTCTAAACATCTCTTTCAATTAAGCCTGTCTTGATTTAAATGACATTGAACTCCTGAAGCTCACCAAAGCTTAATTAGTTGACTCTTGCTTTGGTTTGGTCGATGTAGGATGAAGATACATTTCCAACCTTGATGCACAAGAGGGTGGTGTGTGACTACAAAGAGCAAAGACGTACCTGTTAGATGGAACTGCACAACACATGCAACTGTTGTTTGACTTTTTTATCTCAAGCATTGTCTGGAAACATTACCCAATTCATGTGATGTAAAGGTGAATTTCGTTGCAGCTCCTGGATGAATTAAACAGACACGTATGAAATAACAGGCCAAATCTGCAGCTGTATTGTGCATTCCTTTTTTTATTATCATGGTCCTCTTTACATAAGGTGAAGAATGGTTAGAGGTCAGCCCACTGAAACCTTGTTGTGGCCGCCTGAAGTGGAATGTTCAGAAGATAAAATAAAGCCTGACATATAAAGTCGTACACTTCTCCTTACCTTTTTATGACAACAAGATTGCACCCCTGTCTGTTCGGTGCAGGTGTTACAAGGCTTTGGAGAAATGCTTGTTAAAAACATATAGTGGCAGTGATAATCCATGATATTTTTTTGGGATCATGTGAGATAATCAGAGAAATTGATATAGAACAGAATTTCTTTTCTTTTCTTTTCTTTTCTTTTCAATTTCTTTTAGTTTACCTGCTCTCCGGGACCTACCGTACCAGAGCAGGTCAAGATGTTTACAGGTGAAATTACACAAGTCTGTAATGAGCATAAAAACAGGCATTAGTTTGAATGTAAAAGCACAGTGTAACCACCTAAACCACCACCGTACACACAGAGGTCTTAAATCTTGTGTAATCCCACATCTGCAGATTGATCAAAAAGCTCATTTACTAAAAAGTCTGTGTACTACTCCACCTGTGCCACCATTAAAGCAAGAAGTCTGACCGCCATCAGTGTGAAGATCGAGCAAAAGTTCAGCTCAAGAGTGCAGATGTTTCCTCCTCATCCCTCTTTCCCTTATATCATCTTAGTGAATGACGTGAGATAAAACAGCTAGCTACGGCATTAATCTAAGTCTCGTTTGCATTCAAGCATTCCATGTATATCCATGTATATCACTGAAAGAAAAGCGATAGCGTCTTCGGCTACCATATTAACATGAGTGTAGATAGTAGAGAAAAACGAGAGAGAAACAACAAAGCCTGGCGCAGTGCAGGATTTTGAGTGGAAACCTCCTAAGAAGAGTTGCGTTGTTTATCATCTACACTGTGACAGCACTGTCCTGGTGTCAGGTCTGGTGACTTATTGCATGCTGTCAGTCCTCTTGAACTGTTCTGAGGTGAGTTTCAAATGTGGTGGCGGTCCAGTCCGGCGGTCTGGCCTTGTTTGGCGCCCTTACCGGCCTACTACAGCCACACCCAAACACCCCAGAGTCCTTATCCTCCGGCTGCCCGGGGGTAAGCAGCTCTTCTGGGCATGGTTCTTCCTACTCTTCATCCAGGCCTTGTCAGGACGACTGCATGAGGCCAGTCAGTCGTTTGCCTGTCAGTGACTTTCCCTGGCAGGAAGAAAAGAGATCAAGGATGGTGAGGGTGACAGCATATATTATACCTTTTACCTGTAGTGCTATTTATCACTATACGTTGTTTTTGGTGTGACTTGTCGAGTGTTGGAGGAATCATCCATAGAGATGTCTGCCTTCTCAAAAATATAATTGAACTAAATGGCAATCATCTTGTAGTGTTTAATGCGCAAAAAATGTTTGTTTTTTTAACTCACAGAAAGGTCCAGAAATCATGAACTGGTCAAGAGAATCCATGGACTTCGGTTTGAACAATATGATGTAGGAAATATTTTATTCCTTCCGAGCTAAACCCACCAAATGTATCACTGCAAAGAAGGAAGCTCGCATCTTGTGCTTTCTTCTCCACTATGATACAGTTGGCAGGTGTAGTTCAGTGGAAAGAAAATAGTTCCTACATGAAGCTTCTAGGTCTGTTGATTATTTCAAGTAATTGGGTCATAATATCTGGAAAGAGACATTCCTGTTGAGTTTTTCAATTTCAATTAAATATTTGGCGCTTTGAGCACCACAAGCTGAGTGCTATCTAGTTTGATTATTATCAAGAGGAGGCAGGCATCTCCACAGCCAATATTTTGGGGTGAACAGTCTTTTAAAGTCCCATAATACATAGACTCTAATCCTTTATGCTAATAGTGTGTCTATGGAAAAATGCATAGTTTGGTTTGCTATGATTGCAGGTCTGTTACACCAAAGGGTTCAGCTGGTGGCTTAGAAGCACACAGTAAAATCAAACCAATTTGCCTTGAAAAATGTAAGTAAATAAAACCAGAGATAAACCAAGTCAACTAATTAACAGACCATTCCTTGAGACTAATATCATGTAAAAGAACACCTCCCCCTCAAAGAGTTAAAGTTAAAAGTTAAAGTCAAAGTATCAGTGATGTTTGAATTACTTAGCACTAAAAGTTACATTAGAGCACAAGCTGATCTCGCTAGTGATTATAACATTGAGAAAAAAATAGCAGCTGTAATAACTGATTCCAAGTCCAAGAAATTTTTGGTGTGTGTGCCAAAGCTCTTTGTATTTTAATGAATGCAGTTTAAGAGTTAAAAGCAGGAGCAGTGGGACACTCACCACACTGCGAGTGAACTTCTCCAGGGAGGTGCGTCGCCCCTGCTCTGTTTCAGGCTAGAACGTCAAAGGAAAAGTAAAAAGGGGGGAAAGAGTTCAACATTTTCATGTTCAAAGCTAATGTATGTGCATGCATCTCACACTCTTCAACAAATTTATTCAAATTAAGGGGTCAGTTCACAAAAATTACAGATTGCCTTTGTAAATTACTTTAATAAAATCCGAGCAAAAATGTTGAATCCTGTGCAGCATTTAGGGCATTGCTATATAGCGCAGAATTCTCTCAGCGCCTTCAACTCTGAACAGTTAGACACCACTGAGGACATGGTATGTGATAGTTATTTTAGTCCAAAATTGGGTGAAATTAAACATTTAAGACATCAAATTGATGTCCCTTTACAAAGCAACCTTGGTGAGGACACTTAATTCAATGATAATGCTATTTGCAAAAATGTAAAACATTTTTTTTGAAAAAAGTCATATTACAGTCTGAAATAAAAATGTTAATAAATGCCATAGTATAGTTTGACTTAAAATTTCATAAAAATCTTAGGTATGTCATACAAAAAGACTATGTCCTCGACGCAACAGCTGCGGGTTCAATTCTGGCCTCGGCCCTTTGCTGCATGTCATCTCCTCTCCCTCCCCTTTTCAAACTATGGCTGTCCTATTTCAAATAAAGGCAAATGCCAAAAAAAATCTTTAAAAAAAGAAAGTCATAAAAATGTCAGAGAAAGTTCAAGAAAAGAATATTATAAATATGACTTAAAAACATCACAGTATAGTATGTGATAAAAAATGTGGAAAAACAGCCATAGACTAGTAGGTCATAAAAAGTAATGGTAGAGTATGTCATACAAATTTCATAAAAGGTTGTAGTATAGTCATAGTCATAAAAATTCAGAAAATGTCAATATTATACTTTAGAACAGAAAAATGACTCTCATTAAATGTGAAAAATATTAGGTAGTAAAAATGTCACAGTATAGTATGTCAGAAAAATGTCAGAATTGTGACAGTGTACTGTGCCATAACAAATGTGATATAAAAACTCACAGAATAGTATTACATTAAAAAAAAACCTCTTCCATCACTGGTCAATCATACAGTTAGTTTATACAAGATGTTCACACAGGAACTGACTTGTGCAATGATGACAAACACAGACACAAACATACTTTCTTCCTTGCCATCAGCAGGTCTTGGTACACATTGGAGCGCAGGAAGCGTGTATAGCTGTCACTTTTCATCAGCTTGTAGATGTGGTCCTGAATGGAGAAAGTACAAACAGAAAGAGAGAGAGAGAGAAGACACATGGGTCCTAATGTTTGCCAGAACTTGCATTTAAATGCTTCTATGCTAATTATGTAGAAAACTGAGTGAACTAAACGAGACAGTCACTGAGGGAGAACGATGGTTGTAGCAAATTGCCAACTCGCTGACGGGAGAAATTCTTATATTTTTAAGCTACTTCCTTTTAAGCCTGTAACAGGAGAACACATCCGACAGACACCACCCAACCTCCAGCACTTCTCTCCACCAACCTTATCTATCTCCCAGCGAGGCGTATTCTCCAGAAATCGCTCAACAATATAAACCCATTAGCTGATATTGGTGAAGCGTGTAAGAAAGACAAATGAGGCAGACAACAGAGTGGGATAGAATTTCTGAAGAGGCACACTGACAATGATCACCTGAAGAGATATAAATTAAAAGGGTGATATACCCATTCTGAACTGTACATTGAGTAGTTCTCCGCAGTGTGAGAGAAGGTGAAGGAACAGAGCTTTTTTATTACTATATAGTCCCTTTTACATTGCCTTCAATGAGAAAATATGCCTTCAGGGGACGACTGTATATGTATGAAGGTGGGAAATCCTGTTCCACAGAAAATAACAAGCAGATCTGAAGATAGTTCCGCATTTTGGTAAACAGGCTTATTTGCTTACACTGATACTAAAGGTGTAAATTTCATCACAATACGATATTTTGTTGATTCTTCAGACAATGATACAATATTTGCAGTTATCACAGTGCCTGCAGCAATACAAATTTGACTGCGATCAGTGCGAGGCGACATAAGTACATGTTCTCATTGTGTTTTTTTTGGTTACTAACAATTGTCAGCCTTGTGCTAAGTCATTAACAATGTTTGAATGTTTAGGAAGAAGATGTTCTTGGATGGAAGTGGTGACACAGACATACCATGGGAATTTCAAAATAAAGGTGTACCTTCAAAATTATGAAATGCATTGATGTTTTCACTTTGCACCAGAAACTTCATTTCTGAGAATCACTAAGGTTTTATGACTTTTCTGTGCAAGTATAAGGTGGCTCTGGTCAACCTGCTACAAGGAGAACATCAAAGTCTAAAACATTAAATTTCCTGTTACCAGTAGGTGTCACTATGACAATGATTCAAAATTGCACTGTAGATGTCTTCTAGCCTGAAGTCATGAAATGTGTAAAATTTTGTAGAGATTTGATCATGTGGTGTCAAGTTACAAAAGCTTCCGGAGTCATGTTGAAACATCGAAATTTGTCACGCTGCAATGGGAACGCCATTGGGCGAAAACTCACAACTTTCACAAAAAAGCATTAAGGTTCTGAGGTTTTCTTACCCATATTTGAGGACTCAATATTGGTGTGTAAATGTGTTCAGGCTGGGACTCATGTTAAATGTGTCATATTTGAGACAGATTTAAAAAATCCACCTCAGAGTTAAAAATCACTTCCTGTTTCACGGCAAAACATGCAAATTTGACATCTCGCCATGTCCACTTCATTTGGTAAAAACTCAAAAGTTTTACAATTTAACATTACTAACATCTGTGAATGCAATTTACCAAATTTGAAGTTGACCTGTTGAAATCTTTAGAAAGACTAAGTTAAAGTACAATGCCTAGAAATGGGCAAAAATGCCCTAAAAATGAAAATTAAATTAAAAATAGCTGAAGTCCTGTGGGTTTCTGGCTTCTTTGTAAACCCTGGGACGGTACATGTTACTCCCAATTTTTGTACCGGTGAAACATACTCCAGGGGCTTTTAGATTATTGAATAGATTATTGCCAATATATCAGCCAAGATACTGTCAATTTAAAAAGCCTTTGTAAAAATAAAATTATAATTCTAACAGTGCACATGGTATATGTAAGGTGCAGCATGTCCATCTTACACATAGATATCCCACTAGTCCTTTTTTTTTTTTTGCTTATTATCTTTGCCTTTTTTGCTGCTGTACCCAAATCTCACTCCAGGATTAATGAAGCACTCTGTCTATCTTGAACCTTTAAGCTGACAGGTGGCTATTTTCTTACTCTCTCTCTCTTAAATGTAAGTTACAAATGGCAGTTGTACAAATTATTTTTGTGTGACGGTGAGCGAGTTAATGAGGTTTTAAAGGGATTTTAGTCACTTTTTCCTTCATTTTACTGTGAAGTGTTTCATTAAAATGTTAAAACTGGTGTCCCTTTGGGGTTTACAGTGGGTTACACAGCAAAATGAGAAATACTTCAATATTATTGTTATTGCACTGCAGTGGAAGCCTGTGAAATGAGAATGTTTGACTGGTTTGATGACTTGTCTCAAAATCTAGTTTTGAGTTTATTAAGCTTTTAAAAAGGGATAGGATAAATTTACCAAACTCAAGAGCACTACACTCATTATTCATGTATCATTATTCTTTCTCCCTTTCCTCCTGTATTCCTGGAGCTTCTTATTTTCTCACCTGTGCATCCTCATAGCTGTATCGTCCAGGGTCTTTTAGGTTCTGGCTCGTGCGTTCGTAGCTGTGGGAGTCTAGGTTGATGGAGCTGGGTGCTCCCTCCGCCAGGAACTCTGCCCAAATGTCCTCTGCCCTCTGTGCCACTTCCTGCTGGGGCATCCTCTTCAGGTCCTGCACAGCCAACCAGAACCTGCAAAACAAATCAAATCAGTCAGATTAGTAAATATCCAGTTTAACACAGAAGATTCAAATAAGCACCCTGGGTTTTCTGCCCCTCCCTGCACTGTTTATTATTTGTTATCTTTGTCATTTAGTGTATATTTAATACAAACCAAAAAGCAGGACATAAACTGTGTTAAACTGAAGAGGCAGCAGAGAGCTACAGGCTGAATTCCTCAGATATTAGTTTGTATCTATATTGATCTGTGGACTGCTTCAGAGATTAAATGATATACTGTAAAGAAACAGTCTGCTTCTCTCCCATTCTCTATCGTTTCCCTCACTGACACTCTGTCCCTCAGTAGTGCTGTTTCCAAAAACTCCCTTATAAAAGCAAAAGCAATTAAATTTCCGTAAAAGAGGAACAAGAGAGAGGGAGGGAGAGAGGTGAGGATAGCCGAGAGGTGTGTGGTGATAAGGGCGTGTGCTCTCTCTCTCTCTCTCTCATGTGTATATGTGTGTGTGTGTTATCTCCCTCTGCAGCTCACAGGTATCACCAACCTCCCTGCTATCTCTCACAGTTCATTCCCAGACTGTGTATTTCCAAACCTCGCCTTCTCTCTCTCTCTGTGGCTGTTAGGGATGCTCACTCACTCTCTCTCTCACATCAAAAACACACTCTCTCTTATTGCTGCTCTGCTGCATAAGGCCTGAACATGATGCAAGTCTATAAATTTGCACGGCGAATTGAAGGATGAATTTAATAACTGTACTGAGATTTAATGAGCAACAACTCTAAGAAACCAACAACTTCATTAAATTACAAGAAGACGACACACTCTCACATTAGTGCGCACGCACAGGCACAGACACACACACAACCACACACACACACACTTATAGAGACTGGTCATTTCGCCACACTGTTGCGACTGTTTGCTATCTGAATGTTATGTTTGGGAACTGAGGGCCTGGGTGTGTATGAGAGTGTGTGAGTGTATATGTGTTGTTTGGGGTTTTTCTCTCATATGGAGGAGCAAGGATTGAGTTTCAACGGTGAAACAAGCAGCTGGACAGTGAAAGGATAAACTGATGGATGACAAAAGGTCCAAACATGACATCATCGTAACAAAATCCGAAAATTTGCAGAAATTTAAATTTCACACCAGGTTTGGTTTTGACTCTGAAATATGACACAAGAAACAGCTAGGCCGTATGATACTAGAGAGAAAATCTGCAAATCAAGATGCCAGTTCTGGCAAGACCAACATGTGCAAATTCAGCATTTATGTAACTACATGAAAAAGTGAAATTTAAAAGAAAAGGACAAGATTGAGTAAATTTGTGCGAGGTCCCTACTCTAGACATTCCATTAAAGCCTGCTTAAAAATGTCCTTCACTTTCCTTTGAATTGGACCAATTTGCATTGACAATGCATATGGGATGTAAGTGTTGTACACTTGGGTACTTTGCGTATTTATGTAAATGGCCTATGTAAGTACTTTGCGTTGTTATATAAAGTACGTACAGTCACAGGTTGACTTGTGGTTTAATACAGCACACAAACAGCTGCCTAGTTGAAGGTCCATGTTTGTTTGACCCGTCCATCACCTGTCCCACCCTCCCTATGCAGACCTTCTTGCTCTTCATTTTTAATTCATGTGTCAATGAAGATATACAGCCCTAATTGACTTTGCATTGGCATTTTTTCCTTGTTGCCAGCAAGTTATTCTAACATATTTCATCCCCATCACCATTCAATGGGTCGTTAAGTGTTTCTTGTCCATGTCATGTATTTCTGTGAGTGAAAACAAAAAAGAATTGTTGTTGGCATTATTTTGGGTTCAATTGTGGATGCACACAGCTCTTTATTGCTCTTTTCTACCATGTTTTTTTAAGGGATCAATGAAGTTTCATTATATCTGATCTTTACACACTTCAATTCCACTGTTTTCCACATTTTTCAACCATGTAAATGATTTAGAAGAAACAACTTACGAATTTATCTTGCTAAACTAAACACAGAAAATAATTATTCTTCTATGTGCAAAGATACAATGTGTAACAAAATGTGTGTTTAGATTTCTGTCAGTGGCACTTTACTTTGTGTGTTACAGATCTCCTGTTCTGGGAACAGGAAAATCTTTAGCTTGTAATTTGTTTCTTTCTGTGTTTACCGTGTGCAAGTGGGTTGAAATGGTAGGTTGAAACAAAATGCATGCCAAAGAGAAATCTGAGTTATCTGGCTATTTTCAGAGCAGTGAAAGCTTTTGAATAACTGTTACACTCTCCTGACAAATGTCACGAATGAAAATGCATAAAAGCTGCTGCTGAACAGCTTCAGACTTACACCGAATCATATGTTGGTGAATTGAATTTTTCTAAAGCACAAGAAACTTTCCCATAAAAGAAAAACTTTCTTCCCCTTTCTTCACAAAAAAACTCAAAATGTAAAATAGACCACCACTGTGCACCACATGCTATTTCTCCCTCACTGAAGCACAGCATGTTTCGAACGGCAAAATTAATGTAAAAGTTTTCACAAACTGGCAAAAAACGAACAAACATAAAAACAACATAAAAAAGGTTGGAGATTATTTTTGCGGCATCTCATGTTTACCGCAGGTTCTCTGAGCTGAACTCTGACTCCAGGAACTTGAGGAAGAGCTCCTGTCCTGCTGGGTCCTTCAGGGCCTCCTCCAGAGAGAAACCCCACTTCTTCACTCTCTGTTGACTGGGCTCCTTACTGGGAGAGATGGGAGAAAGGCAGTATATAAAACATCCACCTGAAGCTTCAGCAGGGAAATCAAGATTAAAAAGTGATTAGAAGAGATTAAATTACAGGGAAATGGTGAAGACTACTCAGTGTAAGGAGGGCTGACATGAATACAGAGGGAGGGATAATAAGACATTAAAACCTAAAATGCGATCAGGCATTTAAAAGGCCTGATGTTGATGTGAGATTAGTGTCGGGAAAGCTGCGCATTATGCCATCTGTCATCATCGTCAATCAATTTAATCTCTGCTGGGAATTCATTTTCTCCTATTCTGCAATTAATCCATTCAGCTAAATTATTAAATGACATTAGGCACAATGATTATATGCCTGCTCTAATTAATTCCTGCATAATTCAGAACAGGCCAAGAGCGTGAAGCATAGTGCAACTTCTTGAGGGTTGCGATTGCTCTCTCTATGAGATAATACTTCAGTTCATTACCTTCATTTCCCTGGCAACATTTCAGTTAGGATCAATAAATTGACATTGTCCAATATGTGTCTATAAGACATAAACAGAGCTGGATTTTTTGATTTGGATTGATGGAGTCAGCTGAATGACCTTCCAGTTTCCTTCACTACAGAAAATGAGAAATCACTCAGTGTAATTGCCTGTAAATAACGCTCACCACTGCTGCCAGATCACTCCTGACTCTACAGCAGTGATCTGTTGTATTGTGCCTCAGTTCAAAATAGTTCTTAAGAGTCTGATTTGGTAAGATTTGTCAACAATAATCTTAAAACTGAACTGACATGACTTAAAAAAAAGCATTTAATTGAAACCCTACAAAAAAAAAAGATGCTTCTCAGCATGCTCAAGTCTGTGCATTTCATCTTACACCTGATATAATTCAAAAGAGCAGCCTACTCAACTGAAGCATTGTAGTCTTATAACATTGATGGAATCAGGATGGACAGTTTTAAAGGGTTAAAATCAAAGGAGCAGAGGGAGAGTCTCCACGTGTTCGTCTTTCTTGTCAAAAGCCTGCCACCTATATTACCAATGATTCAACTCAACCACTGACACTCAGTTGGAGATTAATTTTTTTCGCTAATGAGGCCTCCAGGTGCTAACATCAAGCAGAAATAAGGAACAGGCTACTAAAGGCAGGTTAGCTTCCTTCTTCTTGAATACAAACTAACAGCTGTGAATGTTGTGAGAGGATGTCACAGACACATGAGAATTAGTTTGATGTATTCAACCATGAAATATGTGCACTTAAGGTAATAGGTCACTGATAATGATGCATAGAGATTGATTAAGGGCTTTTTTAAAAACTAACAGCTGTGAAAATTGTGACAGGATGTCCTAGAAACACTGGAACTGGTTCGATGTCAATATATTGATTCATAATTAGGCTATTGAAATAACAACCTTAAATTGTGTGTACATAAGGAGAAAAGTCATTGATAGTGAAGATAAGGGATTTTCTGAGGGCTTATTTTTGCAGAGTATCAGTCACAAGAGTTATGACAAGAGGTCACAGACACTTGAGAGGTCCTTTGATGTCAATATATTCATAAATGAGCAGGCTATTGAAATCACAACCTTGAAATGTGCATATTTAAGGCAGCAGGTCACTGATAATGATGTTAGAGGATTTTCTGACCACTCATCTCCACAAAGTAACAGCTGTGTAAGTTGTGACAGGATGTCACAGACACGAGAACTGGTTTGATCTCAATATATTCTTAAATGAGCAAGCTATTGAAATCACAACCTTTTATTGTGTGTATTTAAGGCAACAGGTTCTGACAGGATGTCACAGACACAAGAAATTGACTGCTTTGAATTCTACAGTTAATATTTGACCTTTTGCCAGTTAATAACTCTTGTTCATTGGCTGTGACAGTGAAACTGCTATGGTTCCTGGTTGTGTACCTGCTGGCCTCCAGATCCCAGAGGGAGGGGTCATCGCTGGTCCATGGGTTGGATGGTTCTTGTGCCGTCACAAATGGGTCATAGTCCATGTACTGCTCAGTGTAGCTTATCAGACTGACACACAAACATACACATAACACAGGGGACAGAGGACAGAGGAGGTTGGTTGAATATCTGATCACAAATAAAAATGTTGACCATTTGTTCATTGAAATCATTATATCCTCCATTTATCTGATATAACTGTGACTTGAAAGCTTTCAGAAGTTAATTGAGTGAATTATGAGAAAACAAACTGTTAAGCAAGAACATCTGTTCTGATCAGAAGCCCAGATGTGAAACTCCTACCTCTCTTTGATACTGTGAAATAAACAAGAACTGAGAAAGTGCATAAACAACAGCAGGACTCTGGTTACAGGCACCGGCGTTGCCTTTGGTGGTTTGTGTCTCTGAGGCTCGTTTATTCTGACGGTGTGGCTGGGGATGATGACCTCATTAGGGATTTGCGACATCATCAGGGATTCCCCTTTCGTATTCCGGGGGTTACCCTCTGTCTGCGTCTGGTCCTGCCTCTACACATCTTCCTGTCAGCCAATCGGGTGCCGCCAGTTGTCCCTCCTTCCTCCCGCTCGTTGAGTGCTCCAAATGGGTTTCGCGGTGACAATAAAAGTCCACTGAGCTCCAGCAAATAGATTTTGGTTTTGATTTTTGTTAAACACACATTTCACCCTAGCACCACAATATAGGCAATTATATGTCTCAGACACGAGGCTTATGGGTGGCTGCTTCGACTGTGTTTGATCAGGTTTGTACATAGGTAGGTAGGTTCTTTTATTTTCGTACCTTTTGTAAGTGTAGCAAGCTTGGGGTTGGGTTTGGTCAGGAACACTATGTTTTAATTGTTTCATGATTTGCTGCCCTCTCCCTTTGTTTCAGTGTGTTACCTGCCTGTTGCTTGCTTGGTTGCTTTTTTCATTAATTCAATCATTCATTCATTAAATAATAAATGGCTATCCTGACAATTTTACCATCACAGCACTTTGTTACTTCCCTTTGTCCCTAGGCTTCACATCTTTGCATCGCAACAACTTCTGAAAATGTTTTACTGCTCATAATTTCAACCCTAACTCAATATAACCTTACAGTTTATTTAGTATGCATTTTATGTTATGAAAGTCTCTATATATTTTTTAAAAATATTATTAAGACTTAAAATAATAAATTAAAAAATAATTATAACAATACTAAAAAATAATGACAATAACAACAATAAAAAAAGAATAATACAAATAATAGTACATGTTATTGCACTAAAGAATATGTAAATATGTTGGTCAGACTACTTATCGAAGCACTTCTGGCTGTGTGTTTGTATCGAAGGTGCTACATAAGTAAAGTTGAGCTGGATTCATTATTAGTAAAATACCTTGAGCAGGGCTTTAGTGTAACTATTGATGCAGTTGGGCCTAAAGATACACCCTGAGGCCCAATAAGGCATCTAGAGCATGCAAGCTACCAAACAACACCCAAGTCTATCCTTTTTGCAAATAGAAAGTACCAAATCAGTCAACAAAGAAACTAAAATAAAACCAATACTTCATTTAGCATTAAATTATAGAAAATATGCACCAGAGCATGCATGTAACCATGAGATCAGGAGAGAAATGCTTGTTAAATCCTTTCAGATGAAATCCAGAGCACAGAGTGCAGCACCAACAGCTCAAGGAAAGAAGAGAACCAGGACCACAGACAGCAGCAACCAGAGCTGAATCCATTACAACTTGTACTCTTAGGTTTAGTTGTGTTTTTGTGCAACTGAATTGTGCAGAAGTGTAGCTGCAATACAGACAAGCAAGACAGACTTTGCTTGCTATCCTCAAAGCTTTGCACTTTTTTTAAATTTTGCATCCTCAGCATGAAACCTGTGACCCAAAGAAAAGTATCTGACTAGAAGTGAAGTATAATCCTGTAAGCGTGCCTGTGATTGTACAGAGCAGAAAGAGGCCTCTTTCCAGTGTGCATCTATCAGACTGTTCATTGTCCCAAGAGCTGTGCTAAAACAGTTGTAGAATATTAAAAATAATAATTTATTTAACTGACCTTGCATTAAAACGGAATTTTTGCAATCATAAGATGTTTGTATGATTCTGCACTTGTGCTTGGACTTGTGTTTGTTCCATATTTATGTTTAAAGTTTTATGGTGCACACTGTTGAGACTGAAGAGACCAATGCAGGAACTACATTACAAGTAAACAAAAGCATCGGCAAGCTGCTGTACATTCACTTGCTAGAAAAATATTTTCCACCTATAGATGGTTTAGTCAACACTTTAGTCATATACCATGTATTATGCATCGTATCTTATGCATACTGAGACAAAAAGTGATCATATTTTAAAATGTATTCGAGGTGAGTAGTGATAAGAAAGGAAATGCAGGATACTAGTTGTTTTGAATGTCATTGCCCAACTTGACTGATGTTGTCTGACATGTAGATTCTTGCAGGGTTTGGGCAAAAGTCCAAAACTATCCGCTCTGAGGAGCACCAATTAAACCCAGCTCTGTATGAAGAGGAAGGAGGTTAAAGGGTCAGGGAGGCAGCACAGAGCAGCAGCCAGCAGTAATCACACTTTTCTGCTCTGCTGAGAGGTAATGACAGTCCCAACTGACTGAGCAGAGGATGGGACTGTCAGGCAAGAAAACACAGGAGCATGTCTGCTACACGGGGGGGGTTACGTAGTAAAACATATACATACAACTTTGTGTCTCTCTTGCACTACAGAGAAGGTGAACAACATAAAAAGAAGACCTGTACAGTGCAATGCAATAAACCTGCAATAATCTAATATTTGTGAAGCTTTGAAGCTTACGTTTGCTTTGAGGCATTGTTATGGCAACTTCAACCCCTACCTCCAGCCTGCAGCATCTTTTCAAATAATCCTCCTCACTTTGTTCTGACTTTAACCATTTCTGCCTGAATGCCTGATCCCAACCCTACCCACTGCAAACACTTCTCACTGTCTTAATGCGTTGTTTGCTTTACTTGAAGTGTTATTTCAACACATGAGAAATCTGCCAGAACAGTAAAAAGTGTTTCTAATGAATTCAAACACTTTAAAGGAACAGTGTGCACAGTTTAGGGGGATTTAGTGGTGTAAAGCGATAGGGACTGCAGATTTCAACCAAGCTTGAAACTTGAAACTGCTGATTAGAATTGGTTCAGAGCTCATTGTTCAGGTTTCTTTTTACACAGAGCTGAATTATTCACAGATGTCTATACCTCTCAAAAAAAAGTGATTAAAACTGGCAAAATCACTAGTGAATCAGTTTCATGCTACAAATCAGTGTTTCTCTGAAACTGTTTGCCTATTCACAGATGGGCTGCTAGTCTTGCACATGCTCACCTATTTTCTGATTCAGACATTCAGGAGGTTTTACCAGGAGCCAGATTATCCACAAAGGTATTTTTTCTCTCTAAAACAAATAATCCAGGTGATTTGAATTGACAAAAACATGGAATAAAGCAGTATCATATTACAAATCAGAGTTTCGTGGATGCTATACTGAATGTCTGAGACTGGGCTGCTAGCACAGCACCTGTTAATGTGTGTTAACTTTTTTTTTTTTATAATTTTAAGATCCAGATATTTAGGTTTGTTTACTCTGAGCCGAATTGTCCACAGAGATCTCCTTCTCTTCAAAACAGATGAACCCAGTGATAAACTAGTAAAACCATTTGATAAAGCAGTTTCATGTCACCTATCACTGTTTTCATAAAGCTCTTGTCATGATGGGGTCAACGTGAAAACGTTGTCAGATTAAAAACTTCCCAGAAGGCTGTATCCTTGCTGATCACTCCTCAGAGACCCCTTCTCACTCCCTCCTTAAGAATCAGAGCAAAAATAAGAGTTTTGGGATGGCATTCAAGATGGGGCACCAGAAAGACTTCTGGTTCAGGCCAGGATAGAGTAGCGAGGAAATAACAAATATAAGTGTTGGGATGTATCCTGTGTGTTGATGATGATGATGATGATGATGATGATGATGATGTTTCCTCCTCTTTGTGCCAGTTCATCTTTGTACCTCCATGTCAAGAGTTACAGTGTTCTTTCTCCATGCATATACATTAAAACAGAATTCCTGTTTACCATACTTTGTTTGAGGTAAAGTCATTTTGTTGCAGCTTGAGTGGGTTGTCATACATTTGAGGCCACCATCTGTTTGGTACCACCATTACAAAGGCAGCCCTTATTTTTCTTTTTTCCATGTCCTGTGCCTTTCTCTTGGACCCCTATTCCAAACTGCCAAACCAACAGGGAAGCAGATAAATCCATAGAGAAACCACAACCTACTAAGCCTGTAACCCAGTTGATCCCTTAACACAAACAACAGCAGCACAAATGCTGTGGAACTTAAGCTCTTTTCATATTATCACTCTACTTCTAAATGCAAAACTAAAACCACCACGGGTTCACATGGGGCTTCAAAACAAATGACCTCCACCTGCCCCTGCTCTGGTTCAGATAAAATAAAAGTGAAGTTAGCAGAGCACAGGTTTGTCTGATTATAGGTGGTCAGAGAGAGCACAGCAGATATGAAAGCAAACAGGCGTCCTCTTTATGAGAAAAGCTGGTGTCTCCCTCTCAGCTAACACGGTACACTGAAAAGATAAAGATTAGACACGCTCCTCACGATGTGCAGTATTTTTGTGTGGTACCTTTCAGCAACTTTAGACATCTTCATACGGTGACGATCTAGCTGTGTGTTCAGGAATAAGATCTGAAAGAGAAGGTGACAGCAGTCAGTGTTTGTTTATGCAGGTTTTGTACAAGAACAGCAAACAAAATGGTTGAGTAAGTTCCGCAAATATTCCAAAATATCAGTGTATGATTATCTAATTGCACCAAATGACTACTTGGCTTTATTATAATAAACAAACAAGACCATGTTTGAGTTTGTCAGCAGCCTCAGAAGTAAGTGCTGCTGTTTCTCATAATTAAGACCTAATTTCCCATAAGCCAGTTGTATCCTGTTGTTTTTGGTTGTTTTCTTGTTTTGCAGTGAAAATCAATCCCCCGTTGTTCTCAAAAGCAATAAAGCAGAATTCCTGCAAAATTTGACCCTATAACACAGAGGCTGTCAATCTTCTCTGTTTCTGTGGGAATTAAAATCAAATGCCGGTGGAGTAAACATGACAGCACAAAACAAATACTGAGGGTTTGTTGAGTGAGTTGTTCATTTTGGCAAATTCTTCAAGGGCAGATTTTTACCTCTTTCTCCACATCTTCCTTGGTGCCTTTCCTGCAGTGGTGTGAAGGAGTGTGTATGGGACTCTGAGACTGTGTTCCCTCCTCCGCCAAACCGTACACTGACTGGGCCGTTTGAACAAGACGAGAGAGGAGGAGTGGGAGAGATAATGGAGAGATAACAAAGTCTACTTATTATTTTCAGGCAGTGCAGAAAAGGCATGAAAACAGCTGACAAGGAGGCAACAGTGTGTTGTAACATTGAAGGGGATGAATTTCAGTAATTCAACAATGACTCCTTGCATAAATGTAAGTCTAAAAGAACAGAGTTGATAAAGGTTGTTGCTAACTTATTTTAAGTGAAATTAAAGCCATATTTATTCAGTGAACTTACAATAATATTTCTCGTGTTAATGTATTGTAAACAGAAACCAGTATTTTTTTAAGGCTCTTTTCTTTGTTTTCAAATCCTTGGAGGACTTTAACCTTCAAGGATTTTTCAAATGTCATGCTAAAATGGATAGTGTCACACAGTTGTAAGTGGGACTTATACCTTCTTAACTCTGTGGGGGTTCTTCATGCGTCTACATTTCCTGATGTCCATCTCTGTTGTGTTGACACAGCCAGGCTGAAGAAAACACAGAAAAACAAAAACAGAATCCTTATTGCAGTCAATAATGGTGATTTTCACACCCTCTTCCAGACATGCACTTACTTAGTATGCATGTACTTACTCTAATTATGTTAATCGTTTAACATAATGTTGAAAAATGAAACACTCTGAAAAGGATCTGTAGGTGGATCAACTCTTTCTCTCTTAACAAGAAATTCTTGATTTGGCCTCTGCCAATGCTGCTTGCTGTAGGTTTTACTTTCCTCTTGTCCTGAGCTGCAAGGGCCGGGCTGACTGGTGATTTGCGCATCAAGATGGCTAGCGTTAGCGTTAGCGTAAACACAAAAGATTCAGCCATACATGATTGAGCCTCAGTCAGACTCAGATGAGGAGTCTGTTGTGCTAAAAAATGATGACCAGCAGACATGTCAGACTGGAAGGTGTAGTTAGCTTTTTAAAATTTTGTTGTTCGTTAGTTTGGTAGCATGTAGGCTAACTGACAGTGGCTTACGCTCATTAGTGGTTTTGAAATATGATATTATCTGTCATGCTGTTTTTTTCCCGCGTGTAGATAGTGAACTAAACTCCAGGGTCAAACCTACATCCACAAACTGCACACTCTACCATGTTTGCTGTCAAATCTTTCACTATGAAAACGCTAACTCTCCTCTCTGACAAGTACACTCTGCGCTGGAGGTTTTGGTTTATTTGCCGGTTTTGTGTCAAAATCTTTCACCCCTTCGATATGTGTTCCCTGTACTAGCCAGCGATATAATGCCCCAGTTATGAGTCCTAAAACCTGGAAATTATTTAGCATTTCAGCAATAAGGTCTGTGGTTTACACAAGCTAAAGAAACTTTAATGTTTTGTTATGTGACATAAAAATATGTAAGTACATACCCTGCTTACAATATTTGAGGCTTTTATATGTCTTAAAAATGGCACTTGTTAACTAGTATCTAAATGAGACTATAGAGCGATGACACGCCTAGCCAAACACGGCCTTACAGCCTCATTGTGGTGGCGACCTTACGTTGGTGATGTTAAGTCATGTAACCGTAGTGTAGTTAATTTAACCTTAAAGTTAGCTTTTTATTTCTAGCATTTACATTTAGGCCTCAAAAATCCTAAAAATTGTGTTCATTTGTGGAGATTATCTTACCATGCCATGCATACATCTGAATGTCAGCTGAAAAGGGAAGTGCTTAGACATCAACCCCTTCAGTAGAGGAAGCTGACGCTCTAGTGACAAACAGATGCAAGGCAGTATATTACAGTATAGTCAGTAAATTGGCTTTCTCGCATGACATGCTTTGGTGACGATTGGATCTTTAAGCATTTTTGAAGAATTGTTTGAATTTCAGCTAGATTATCCAGACTGAAATTTTTTTTCCCTCACTTGGAGAGAAAAAGTGGCAAAGCATCGTTGCTCTCCGGCAGCACTACACCCTGGCAAGGTCAGACATTTTAAGGGCCATAAACTGGAGAAAAACACCTTTTTTGAGTAGAGTGGGGCATTATGTAAACCCAAAAGCAGAGCTTTTGAAAGATAGAAAAGAGACAGCATGTGGATGGAAGATGAGGAAGGTGGCTACACTCTCAAATTCACAGACAGAGGCTTACCACAGGTCTATGGACGTCCCAGAAGGCTCTCTCCTGGCTGTCAAGGATCTTCCTCTCAGTTTTATCTTTTTTCCTGTCGATCCTGCAGATGAGATCAGTCAGTGTGAGAAATGCAGCTCTCCTGGCATCCGCATTAGAGATAGCAATTGAATGAGGATGGAAGGATAAGAAGGGGAAAGAGGATAGAGTGGAGATTATAAAGTCTATATGTCCATCAGTTTTTAATAACATTGACGCTCATGTGCTCAAAGGTTTGGTGTGGTCCCTGCACCTGTTTCCTCTGTATGTGTGCACTGTCTACGACCACCGATGTGTATTGCTGCACTCTTGTCAATGCCATCGCACTCCGACAGTGTGGTTTGCTCTCTGGACAAAACTACAACTAGGACAATATTTCTTCTTTGCACAGTTCTGACTGTTTTGTGTTGATCAAATAATCAAGAGTCCACTACACTGTCTTTGGTTGAAAATATAAGTGTCACGTGTTTCAAATACAGAAAAGCATTTCCAGATTAAACTATTAAATTTGCTCTGTTGTGCTGTGATTGGTAGGTTTATTTATCTTTTAAACTAAACTAAAAACAGCAATGTAAGACTGAAATGTTAGCAATTAAAGAGGGTATGGGTAGTGGAGACAAAAATGGTAAATTAAAGCTATGTCGACGCATGTGCCCGCAGCATCACTCGTTCTTCACACCATCCCTGGATAAGTTAGTGCCCCAATTGGGCCACCTCAGCAAAAAAAAAAAAATCTGAACATGCCACTGCTGTCAAGTATTTTGCAGAAATGTAGTGTGTGTGTAGTAGTTAGAATGTGGGTTGCAGGTGCACACAAGAGAGTGAAGACCAGGGGCCCTAATGTTTTGTATCTGTAAAGATCTTGGGGCCATGCTGTTCTAACTTTAATGAGTTAACGGTCAGTGTATATCAATAAATTAATCACAGAGTTGAAGCCAGGCATTAATCTTTTATTCTTTTTCCCTCTTCTGTCACCATTTCCCAATTCCTTTATGTTCCAAAAGTACACCGTCTATCACTGCTGTTTTAAAAATGCATGGATCATGTCGTCTGCGTCAGAAACATAAAGCAGTAGACCCACGGTGCCCTGATAACACTTGACAGGTAATGTTGTGAGAACCCCCATTTCATGAGGGTTAATGGAGTCTGTCAGAAACACTCAAAGCTCGTGAAATGAGATATCACACTTCGAGGTTATATTGTATTGTTTACCTTTCACCTTAGGTGTGAATGACATCACTGTGTGCACTGTGGTTTCATGAGTTGCTGTGGTAACAAAGTGCACTTACTTGACCTGGGCTTCAGCCTGCATGTAGATAAACTCCCACTTCCTGGCAAAAGCTCTCTGCAGCCTGGCTAGGTTCTCCTGGTGGAAAGAAGAAAGACACAAAAATCTCTAAGGATAAAATAATATTAAAAGTAACTAAATACATTTGGAAACATCCCACGGCTTTAAAGTTTCTGAGATGCAACTTAGATTTCATATTATAGCAGACAAACACAAATCTGACCTTTAAGAGGTTGTGTTTTTCTGCCCCAGGCTTGACATACAGATCAATGCTAAGTATTGATCTGTGTATAGAGGAACAGTCCAGCACTCACCGCCTCGTAATCGGCCAGCTCCAGCCTGGTCTTGTTCTGCATGGTCCGCTTGCACAGGTAAATAGCTGTGAGAGGGACAGAGAAGATCGAAGACTGGGATTTATCAGTATACACATTCCCCTTCAGGCATACATCTCTCATCCTGTATGTACCTGCCTCACCTCTCCTCTCCTCACCTCACATGATATAAGAATTTAATCAGTTTTGGAGGACTCCTGTCCACCTATCTGTTGCTTTAGGATTATGAGGTGGAGTGTGCAGAGGCACTGAGCCCTAAACTGCAGCCATGGCTGACTCTGACAGGATGAGGGGCAGGCAGTGGAGTGGTGTTTGACTTACCCTGTTTACCGTCACTTTACAGCCGAGGGTACAAGTAGTGCTGAAGTGTAGGGCTGGGCAATATGGAGAAAATGTAATATCACACTATTTTCAAAATTCTGATGGTACTGTTGGGAGGACTGTTGATGCCTTCACAGAATAATTATACAATAAGTTTTTTGATAAATAATCATCAGTTATGTGGATATAATGACTATGTGGGTAAAGGTTAATAATAGAACAGCTAGGACAGTTTGGTAAGTTCAGAAAATAACATAAAATGAGGATCTCTGGGTCACTTCCACTGAGAATTAAAGGCTCTTGTCAAATCACACAGCTTATCACAAAACACTGCAACTTTTTGGCTTAAATCCTCTGACTGAATACACTTTTCTACTTTTATCTGTATGTAGATTTTGATTCATTAAGGTTACTTAGTTATTATATTGCCTGTTTCTGCTTATTTTTTGTCATTTATTATTGTAATACAATCTTGTATCTTTCAAATGGACTGTTTTCTTAGCTTTGCTGTATCATTTATTCTGCCTAATGCTCTGTATATGTTTACTTAGACAAAAAAAGGTCTCATAACATCATATTTATATAAAATGGACACACTGTTGCACAATTGGACAGAAAGAGGCTCCAGGCGTGCATGAGTTTTCACTAGTTACTTTACTGTTTCTCTTTTCGTCGAGTACAGGTGAGGTTTAACTTTGGGTTTTGTAATTTTTGACAAATAGCATTTTACAATACTGTATGATATATTTAGTGACATATTATGTACACAAATAGCAAACCCTCAATAAACTAAAAAACCAACCCAGTAGTACCAATCATGTCAGGCCAGCTTCACCAGGGGTTAATAAATAATGTTTCAAAGTTTGGCTAAATTTTAGAAAGAAAAAAAAACAACATGGCCATTCTACAGGGCTCCCTTGACATTTCAGCTAAAGATATCTGAATGAAAATGGGTTCTGTACTGCCGAGTCTCCCCTTTACAGACATAACCACTTAATGCTAGTCCCACGCAATTTTGGACAAAACCCATGCAGGTTATGCATTATAAATATGTTATTTTTGCCCATTCTTTTGGAATATTTGTGCATATCAGGGACCCTAAAGAGAATTAAAATTGCTACCATCTATGAGCTGAGCATAAAGGTGCAGCTAATCAGACTGATGTCAGCAAGTCAAGTCTTGCTAAGTTGACAAAGCATTATTTTGGAGAGCACACAATGCCACAGACCTGTGGATGAAACTAAATAAAAGGAGTTAGCTACAGCTCTTGCTAAGTGGATGGCAACTGACAGCAGACCAGTCAACATCGTGGAAGACTTGGGTCTAAGTGACCAGTCATATACATTATTGTCACGGGCACAATAGTTTCACTCATACAGGACCTGTATGAATCAGAGGCAACTAAACTGGAACTCCTGAAAAGTGCAAGTGCTGTCATTTAATTACCAATCCAGACAATCTGATTAAGAATTGTTTTACCTAATCAATATGGACTCCAAAACTGTTTTGGAAGACAAAATAATAGAATTTTAAATGTGATTAGAAAAATGTGATTAATTGCAATTAACTATTGATATTAATCACACATGTTTAAAAAACAATTGAATTTTTTGAGAAAAAATAAAGCAAAATGTCCATGTTTCCCTTTAGGCTCTTACCATAGTCTGTGTTCTCAGGCTCCCAACAGTTGGATGGCCAGAAATATGGTGCCTGATGGGAGAATAAAGTGAAAAGGTGAATGTCAAATGTGGATCAGCCAGTGCTTACTATTTCAAGGAGGGCAAGTCAAAACTTTGCAGGCAAGCGTGTCCTTTCAAAAATTTCCATCAAAATCTGGAGTGATGACGGTGACCTTAAGGAGGCTGCTGTTTGTCTCAGAGACACAGCTGTGCACATGATTGCCTTGCACCACCATGTGAGCAATCAAAATATTATCAGTATTGAACAGATTCAGAACAGCTGACTCCTAAAACTTTTCCCTGAGTAAGAGGCATCCTGGGGGGTGCTGCAGAGGCGTGGGAGCACTGTAGCAACACAATAAAATGTGTGGTGATGAAAGCTGCAAAACAAACAATGGCAGAGCAGAATAATAAAGGCAGCAGGCGAAGCACAGATGCTGATAGGATTGTTATTTAACATAGCTCGCAGGGTTTTGAATCACTGTTTTAAAACCGTCTTTAGTTGTTTTAGTGAAGCAGGGTTTTACATGGTGTTAATTGTTTTGATTTTCCTGCTCTGTGCTTCTCTTTGCCTTGCACTTAATTTGCCTGGAAAATGAAATGCTAATGAGTGGTGATTATCTTTATGAAGCTTTTCCACTATGGCGAACAGCCTCCTCCTCCTCTTGTCTTCTCTTCCACTTCACTTTGAAGGAGGAGAACCAAGGTCACAGCGCGGTAATGTGCACTGCCGTCTAGTTTAATTAAACTGCTCCTCCGGCTCCGGTGGAGACTCAGCCCTCCAACAAGACTCAGTGAATAGGAAGGAAGGAAGATGCTGCACAGAGATCATTCTAATCTCGCCATGCGCCACCTCGCCGTTCCCCGCTGAGGAATGTGAAAACATTGTTTCCTATTTTTAATTAGGAAATTCTGGATGAAACAGTCTGGCATAATTAATCGGTGACATTCTAATGCCACTGTCTTATCTGCGAACAGTGAAGGAGGAGTAAAATGTCAGCATGCTTTTTCCTTTCCATCCCTCAATGAGACTCTAATTCTAGTGTACTACGCTACTACACTGTGTCTCTCTGTCAGGCTTTTGGTAGCCGCCTACTCAGCCCAAACACGGACCTGCTTCCCTCTCTTGCTTGATGAATATTTTAACAGATCACCATTCATTTTTAATCGGGTCACACAGGATCCCAGCGCAGTACAGAAGAAGCTGTAGATTGCGGACAGGGTCTTTTGTCACCAGGATCAAGATTGGTGTGTTGTAATTCCATAACAGAACAAGTAATCTTCAACAGCTGATTAAGGTTTTTTTATGAAAGAAAAGCGCCCCTACAATCAGATTAACCTCACTCGACTTTTCAGTGTCTTTCACACAAATGCAGGATGAAGAAGGGATTAGTTTGATCTAAAGTCTGTTTTAAAAGGCACGGGGAAATTTATTGGAGAAAAAAATGTATGTAATCCATTTATAATAAAAAGCCATTGTTAAAAAATCTTCTTTCGCTCTCTTCCTTTTTTACATCTACAAAAAGTACACAGTTTCAAAAGCTGAATTCAAATGGCCCTGAAACTGTGGATTTTAATAATTTTTAAAGCTGTTTACTGGATTAAATGTCCTGGGGCTCCACATGACTAAAATATAAACTAGAATTGCTGCCTTGCAGTTTGGATATAAAATGTCATCACTATATCATATTATTTTTTTGACAGTAGTGGGAATTTTTGTCAGAATTAGCATATGAATTCTTGATTCATGCCCAAAACTGATATTGTGTTGCAAAGATATTGCATTTGTGAAAGTAGGACAGACAGGGTTACAGAGACCTTAATCCTTGACTACCAAAATCTACATAGTTCACCCTGAAGTCCAAGTGCACGTTTGAGCCACATTTGAAGAATTTCCCTCAAGGCCATCTTGATATATTGTGTCCACAAGAATGAGACCTATGCAAATTTACCTTGACTGTGACCTTTGACCTCTAAATACCAAATTCTACTTTATTCATCCTGGAGTCTAAGTGGACGTTGGTGCCAAATTTGATGAAATTCCTTTAAGGCCTTGTTGAGAGATTCTGTTCACAATAATGAGACAGATCTTGATCACCTTGACCATGACCTTTGACCTATGACCACCAAAATCTATCAGTTTATCCTTGAGTCCAAGGAGATATTCATGCCAAATTTTGTAGTCATTTCCTCAAGGTGTTCTTCATATATTGCGTTCATGAGAATTTTACAGAAGGACGGACAGACAGACAACCCTAAAACATAATGCCTCCAGGCACAGCTATTGCTGTCTTGGATGCATAAAAACAGAAGTCATACCATCTATATAAATGATGTGTAGTAGAGCTGCAACAATGAATTGCTTAGCTGACTATTATTAAATTAATCTCAGACTAATATGAGAATCGATTAATCAGATCCTAATTTTTAATGAAAAAAAAAATCCAAATTTTCAGATTAAAGATTCTTAAATGTGAATATTTCTGTTTTGTTTTTATTCCTCTATGAAGCTAACTAAATATTTTTGTGCTGTAGACAAAACAAGACTTTCAAAGACATCATTTCGGCTTTGGGCTGGGACTGATCGCCATTTTAAAATAATATTGCACATTGAGGGCGACACATTTATCAACAAGAAAAAAACTGTCTGTTCCAGAAAATGCTGAACAGATATTTTCTCAGTTTTCTCTGCAATTACATCATTGTGTGTAATAGTAATTATGTCAATGTCTCAAAATCAATGTGTTAGCTTTGTTGTAAACATTTGATACTCAAGTCAGTATCAGGTGACAACAAAGAGTTCAACAAAGATTCAATTACCTATTCCAGGATACTCAACAGACGATGTAACCCTAAACCTTAAAGATCAAGACACTGAGTACCAAACAGCTCATTACTACGCACTTGGTGGTGGTATCAATCAAATCTAAAGTGAACATGATCTATTGATACTCAGTGTCCTCACTTGACAATCCTGCTCACCTGAAAACGGTAGAAAGTGCCGTCATCTTTGAGGGAGAGGACGTGATCTGAGATAGGAAAGAAGTACCCCTGAGCTGCGATGAGACTCCCGATGTGCATGGCCTCAGCTGTGACAGGGGGAGAACAAAAAGTCCTGATCACTGTGGATTCCTTAGTGCTTCATATATCATCTATATTGCAACATCTACTTGTAGTTGGGACATTGAAATCAAAACCCTTGTGAAGGTGTCATTTTAGAACAAGGTATAAATATAACACCATGAAGATGAAAAATATAAAAAGATGAAGATTTTCTCCAGTTAGAGATGTGGAGAAAAGCCACATAGGTACCATCGATATGTCATTAAGGATCACACATTACTGTAGCTGCGTTTAAAGTTCTGTCTTCAGCAGTTATCAGAGTATATATACAAATAACATGTTGTATCCTTTTGAATTCAAATTGGATTTCAGCTGTATGATTCAGCCCTGAAGCGGTTTGACTGAGGATGTACATGGATGACTCAATGATCGACTCAGTGTCGAGGCTGTGGGCTATTGCACCAACAATAAACACTGCTCTCCCACTTACCGGGATTTTTGTTAAAACTCTAGTTTTCTCATTTCATGCTCATTGTGTTGTATTTGCATTGTTTATCAACATTAACTTGTAGAACACTTAACTTTCCAGGTAAAGTCATTGCCAATATCTTCTGTTCATTTCAAATATACCAGTATAAATGTGTCTGAAAAGGTAAAACCTAAAAGATTTTCCCTTTGAAAGACCTGCAGTGCCTGCTTCACACTGTGTCTGACCTTTCACAAACTGGACTGCAGCGACAAACTCCTCACAAGCTGCCATATGTGTTCTCCTGTATTTTACATCGTACAAAGGGGTTTTGAATTGAAAGGTTTTCATTTCAGTCTTAGAGGGTCAGAGCTGTGCAGCTCTTTGTTCCTTCCTGGTAGGTAATGAGCCACATCTGAGACCAGGTGCTTATCACCCCTTTAGGAGGAACAACAGCCTGAAGGGCTCGGGCCGTCCAGGACTGGAATTGAAAACACTTGTACAGAAACACAACGTCAGAGAAAATTTGCAAGCAACATAAAGGAGAACTTGGAATTTGATATTAATGGTAACCATGAAACATCAGTTATTAACCTGTCCCAATCAAACGCGAGTCCCTTTTACTAGCCTGGTGCAGCAACACTTTTTGAAAAGTAAAGACCTGTCTCAATCAGAGGCCCTGTCTAATTGCCATTTAGTTTGTTTTTATAGAAGTTCTTCGGGTGTTTGTTTGATTGTCGTTAAATGGGGAAGTACGTCATTCTGATATCTAGAGAGGGTCATTTTGACTTTTAACAAAGTCATAATATTCAGCACCGTACAGACTGGTATCATATTTTAAAAACTTACCAGGATCCTCGATGGACAGATTCTTCATCAGCCACTGTACTATATCAGTACCTGAATCAGGGCGGACACAGAAGGACAAATGACTGTTATACGATGAATGGTCACATATCTGGTAAAGACTAGGTACAATATAAGAAATAGGAACAGAGGGAAAAAAAGCAAGAAAGGCAGTAGAAAAGTATGGGAGCATATTGCATTCACTTGACAAACTTGATAATAATTATGATAATTATTAAGACAATAATGTCTTTAAGATAAATCGGGAATTTTTTTTTTAAAGTGAATGCATCACACTTATGTAGAAAAGAAACAGAAAAGTGAGGGGCGGGGTCATCCTTTTCAAGCCACTTTTTGGGAATTCATGTTAATAGAGTCTAAAGAGAATACATCAGGATGAATAACACTAAATGATTACCAAGGGGGTATATTTATTTATAATTTCTTTATGATCTACATTCAAAATTATGTGTCATAGAGGACATTTTAGCTTGCTCTAAACTAAAATAATTATACCTGCAAACTTAATAAAAGAAGTAGTTTAAAGACAAGATTACGAATGAATAAACTACCAAATAAACTTTGACGGCTTCATGTCACACAGTTGCCTTGAAACTGTTATAACAACCACAAAAGGTCTCTTTATGATAAGTAAAGACACTAAAAAACTCTGGATTTCTGCGGGGGAGATCATCTCATCTGTGTCCCCCCTCTGCTTTCTCTGAGTCCTGAAGGAAATGGTGTTTAATTCTTCATCATTCATTAGTTTCTTTGCCCTCGGCACTCAGCTGCAAACATCTAAGCTGCTGCTCTGCACATCCATCTGCTGCTGTAGTAATTGTGTTTATTGATATGCTCAGCTTATGGCTTATTGGAGTAATACATTTTCCATAAGTGCAAGAACTGAGAGAGAAAAAAGAAGAATGTTAATAGCCTCCCTTTGTTTCCATCATTTGTTTGGGGTGTGTCAAAGCCTCCCATTGCGGCTCCAGATTTATTTCTATTATCAATCGAAGCAACAACAGCCAGCAGGCGAGGTGGCTGACTTCAATCCCCAGCTGACAGGTACAACTGGCTAATAATGTGTTTATTTTTCTATTCTAAATGTTTGTGTGCATGTTTCCCTAGTGACTCACATCAGTGCTGCTCCACACATTGACACCTACAATCGCAGCTCTACACAAGCAGCCGGAGGTTGATTGCCTTGCTTAAGGGCACCTTGACAGTAGGAGGACAGCATTACTCATTCTGTTTCCACTTTCACACTTTCTTTTCCAAACATTTAATCATATGTTGTCCTCCCACTTTCCCTCCAGATACTCAGCAACCCGACAGCGAACCACTGCTGAAGAAACTGAGCAGCAGCCTCGACAGAAACAGAATGAAATGCAGCCACAGCACACATATTAATATTCCTTGTATATAATTGATCCTGTATGTATGTATATAGCTACATAAGGCTGTGACTCAGCTGCTGGAGTTTTTGCTTTTAGATGTTCCTCTGCCTCTGCCATCAATATTTATGACTGTTATCACTGGGCTTGCTGCAAACCCCACCACTGAATGCAGTAAATTGACATCAATTCTGGTAATTACTGCTACACAGATTGTAAAGTTTTGCATTTTACAAGCACATAATTTATAAATCATTTCCTAGAGACAGCAATATGTCCAAATTATAGGGGAAATAGGAATTTACTTTGAAGAATAGCTTTATTAATGTGTTCTACCACTGGAAAGATGTTCTCTTCATAAAACTGGACTGACTATGCAATAGAAAGAAGCAACTTTTGAAATTTAAATTTAAACCATTTAAACTCAAGATAATGCAAATTCAGTATGCGTTTATCACTGTAAACTTTATCAATCAATCAATCAGACTTTGTTTATATAGCACTTTTCAGTCAAGTAAAACTGTAACAAGAAATGCTTTATACAATAAAACAATATTCCCCATATGTGGCAATTTTTATGTTCGCAAGTTCACATTTTTCACATTTCCTTTGAAGGCTGAGCTGACCTGTGTATCAAATGAACACTTTCTCAATTATCCCGATATTTGGTACCAAATTACATAGTTCTGTCTGAGTAATTTCCAAGTAAATAATTTCGAAATTAGTGGTAAGTTGGAGACCACTGCTCTTTGCATAAATAGGTAACTATTTGCTGGCATGCTCATCTTTATACTCTACAATGACAACCTATACAGCTTTGGGATGGTGGACTAAAGTGGCTAAAAAACAAAACTTCTAGAAAAAAAGTTTTATCTCTGAAAAAAAGTTAATGTATCGGGACATTGTGCTAAGTCAGCAAAACCTTTTAGTGAGGAAGTCCGGGGGAACATTTGTGTCATTAAAGTGTGTTACAGCGGAAGACTGTTTGCGTCCCTTTTTTTTTTTTCACCATGGCAACAATCATTTCCTAACCTTTATTCACAGTCTCAGTTGTCTAAGCCAAAGCAAATCTTATTAACCACTTAATTGAAGATCAGAAAACATAAGCACAATTCTGGCAACATAGTCTTGCAGGAAGTCTCTGACATCTCTTTCTCTCTTTAGTTCTTACCTGTGACAACACTCGGGATTTTGGTCATAAAACTTTTGACAGTTCTGATGGGCACACCCTCCGTCTCATCCTGGATGTTAGTGACAATGTCTTCAATCTGCAGAGGAAGACAGGCACAGAGGATAGAAAGCGGGACAGAAACAGACAGGGAAAGGGAGATTTAATTAAAACAGGGTGGTTAAGATTGAAACTTTAATGTCATCCATTTGAGACAAGTCATATTTCGAGGACTCATTAAACATGCTAGATACAGCATTCAATAAACCATCAGCACATTAGTTTTAATCTGCCAGTTTCTGCTCTGCATTTTATATGTGCAATATGTCTCTTTTTTCATTTGCCCATGAAACTTGGGATGATACTAATGTAAACAGTCTTGATATTATCTCATTTAGGGAAGAAGGTGTTCAACTCGCTTCAGCTTATGAAGACAACACATTCACAAAATGACCCTTCGAGAGAAGCTGCCTGTTAAATTAGCAGCCCACTCACCGGACAAAAACAAATATCAGCAAAATCACATAAACATTACATAGAACATGAACATCTTTTCCTAACCATACCCAAGCTGTTTTTGTGCCTTACAACAGCGTTGTTGAAATGTAAGAAAAAGTTTAACATAAAAATCTACAAACTTTACATATCCGTGGTTTGCAGAAATGTACAATGCCACAATGCATTACTGCAGTTACGTTGGAAATAAGCAGCCCAGTTGCAAGAAGAAAATGTTGGCAATGCAGCTACAGACCACTGTTCAAGACAAACAAACAACAAAACGTTGTGATTTAGCCAGTGATGGCTATATTTTCATATGATTTTTAGGCACCAAAACACAGGCGTTTTGTAGCGACCCATTGCTTGATTTCCAGCAGAGATAGTGCAATTGAAAGTTTGTTACCAAGACATCACTGTGTTTTTTGCTGAAAGAGTGGCATGAAAAGCTGTTGTTATTTTTTTTTTTATAAATATGTTGCTGCTTTTCTAGCAGGGATTGTGCTCCCGAAATTTATGCCAAAACATGTTTTTTATAAACTACACATTAACCACAGCACTCTTGAAATGTTAAGTTTCAGCTCATCAGGAGTTCTTTTGAGAGGAATCCCACAGATTTTGAGAGGGTGCAATCATGTGACCAGTATGGCAGTCCCAAATGGTCTTACAAGGAGGCAAGTTGGGGTGGTGAATGGGTCTAAAAAATCAAATTTTCCCCCAAGACTTTCTCCAGGACACGCATATTTGGAACTGTGTAAAGTTTAAGTTAGCTTTGAGTCATTTTAAGGTATGTCCTCACTATGTCTCCTTAACTACACCTATCCTCCGTAACTTAACTTATGTATGTTATGTAAGCAATTACATAACTGTACGTGACAGATGTGATGTCATTTGTGGGGTGCTAATTCATAGGATATCATATGATATGTTGTGTGTGCATTTCCGTAGGATATCATACAAACCGCTCTCTGAGTTTATGTTGAAATGAAATGTATCTGTGGTTCGCAGAAATGTACAATGCAAACATTTTTTCTGGTGTTTGGGTTGAAATTAGACACAGCTAGTGCATGTACCTCAGTGCAAAATTTGTTGGCTGGGTTTATAAAACTAAAAGAAGGTGCTTTCATATACGCACAAACAGACACAAAGCTGTCAGAGTTTCTGGTGCAAAAAGGCATTTAATTGATCTAACCATTTTTGTTATATTCCATATATACATGTTCTGAAATCAGCACTTGAACCTCCTGGAAAACTACTGCCAAAAATAGCTCATTATCCGTAAGGTCAAGCTGCAATAGTTGGTGTGACTTGAAAACAAAATCAGTTAAATCAAATTTTAGTCCAGTTTTTCGGCCTGTCCTCTCAGATTGAACATCTCATTGGTTTACTGTCAAACATGCAATAACTGTAATTAGAGCACAATATATTGTCACATGTGGTCATATTATCAACAAAAGTTGCTACAATAGCTTAAAGTGGGAGGAAAATCTCAAAACTGAGTCACATGAAGTCATTTGCAGGAGACAGGGTTAAGCAGGAACAGCATGTGCCCTTTGACTATTATTACAACTGTACAGATGTTAAATGAAATCAGCCACTTTGCACAGTAGTAGTCAGATCTGTTGTTTTGATTGCAATGTTGACACCCCCTCTCTGCACAGATGCTTTTTGTTGGCGTCAGAGAGTGGGAAGTGAGAAGTTTGGTCGCTTTGGAGACAGAAACTACCACAAAACTCAGCAGCTATAAATAAACTCTAAATCAAATCCTGAAGAGAAAGACAGAGAGAGAGAGAAAGAGGGAGAAAGAGAAAGAGCGAGAGGTGGATACAGGTGTTGTTTCTCACCTAGACCATTAAAGCAATCAGGAAGCGTTAAAGAAGAAGCAGAAAGAAAAAACTAAAGGCATCACTCACACTTTCATTCAGACTTTTAGCTCTGAGAAAAACACAACCTTTTGTGTGTCCAGTACATAGTGTATTGTTCTGCACACACATGTCCTCATGCTGTGTGCATTTTTCTAACCCCTTTAGCTTTATGAGTATATCTGTAATGTGCAAGCCAGCTGTCAGTGGAGAACAGTTGTCACAGATGCCCACGCTGGGTCAAAGCTGACATGACCACTTCCAAAACAAACTCATACAGACTCTATGTAATGTCCAGAGCTTTAAGGATGTGACACAGCCTATACCATACAAGGTTTATGAGAAATTTTTGACAGACTTCGAATGATCAAAGACTGTGACATTTACATACAAAATAATGTCATAATGTTTCTTTGCTAGTGTCATTTTTGCTCGTATGAGCAGCCTGACATATTATTGTAGCCTATCATCAAAATGTCCAAAAAAAGTATGTGTTCTATTTCTAGAAGCTTGATAATTTTACTAAGAACTTGATTATTTATAGCTGAGGTACCTCAGGGAGGAGATGCAGGGTGAGGGAGTTTGCTGGCAGTAAATCTGCTACAGAAGACAAATTCAGCTGCTTCAGAGGGACAAAAGGACAAAAGAGCAAAAGCATCATATTAGTTTGGGTCACAACTGGTTAAATATGTTGTTTTTTTTGCACACTAGCTCCCATAGCAGGACCATCAGTCATTTCTCAAAAAGAAAATTGCAGTTTGTTGGCTTCGGTTTATTGATAACTTTCTGATGTATTTCCAAAATACAACATAGTAGACTTATTTTCATTGATATCTCTGGTATTTAACAGTCCACCAACCAGGATGGGTGCAGCCATCAATCTAGAGAGATCATGGATTAAACAAAAGCCTACAGAACTATATTATAATAGCAGACAACATATTTTTCAAGATGAAAACATTCAACAAAGTTGTGCTGTGATCAGTCTCCTTCTTCTATCCCCCTTTGAGATGTTTTACAGCTCCATGTTAAAATCTTATTGTCATCTATACAGCAATGTACTTACCAAGTGTTGGCCACTAGTTCAACGCTAAAAACATTCACATATTTGCCTTCTTTCAGAACGGTAGATGAGAGGATTGAAACCACTCTCATGTCCGTCAATTACATAAACCACGAAGCTATGGCAAGGTCATAATTAGCTTAGCTTAGCATAAAAACTTTAAACAGGGAAATTGATTAATTTTATATCAATTAATAACCTTGTTTTACACTGAATTTGAATTGTAGTAAAAGGGGGCCCAATTTAACAACAGCAAAGCTAGATCAAAACATCATTTAAACTCTCACACAACTTATGCAGAATAATCCAATTCTCATTTATCCAGTCATATGCTCACTTCCCAAACAATGCCTTAAAAGATATATAAAGATATAATACCTATAATAAGGTAAAATATAGCATAACAAAAACAACTGAGCTGAGTCAAAACACATGCATGCACGGTAGCACTACTTATTTGTGTGTGAGACTGTTTATGCATTTCTAAATAATAGGTTGTAGCGTAATGCATGTGTTTGGGAAGAAATGAGATTATAACTGGATACATGAGAACTGGATTATACTGCATGAGTTTGTAAACAGATATTTTGATATAGTTTTTCTTGTTGTTAAATGTGGACCCCATTTACTTCCTTTCACCAATAATTTTTTTCTGTTTTTTGATTCTCCATTCACTGCGGGGGCTTGCAAGAACAACAAGTTTTTATCCAGAATTCAGCAGAACACATGGTGAGTAATTGATATACAAATGATCATTTTGCTGGTGAAGTGTTCCTTTAATACATGAGCATCCATCTATCCATCCAGTTTTGCTGGCTTGTTTCCCTTTTCTTCTTGCTTGAGAAATTGTGTCCTGGCTCTAGTTTTGAACCTAAAGGACAAGTATGATGAGTGGTATCAATCTTCTAGAAAGAGAGTGAAAAACCATAGTTACCAAAATCTCAAAGTATGAGTCTGGAGTGTTGGTGGTAACATAATGAATACTTCAGCCCAGGTGTTCTTTTTGCTTGCAAATTGCATTGCTCAGGGACACAATTACAGCAAATACTAAAGAAAAGAAAAGCCCCAAAAGCACATCTCATTCACCTCCAAAGACAAGATGTTCCTTGCCAAGATTTGAAATGACAAGGCTTAAGCTTTTACCTCTTTGGCCATCAGACTGCCACCCTGTTCCCCTCTCTTGTTGAAAGAAACAGATCCTGGCCGCCTGCCATAAGCAAGGGTACAGGCAGCTTTGGGCTACACATCAAAATCAATATAATAATACGATTCTAACAAGACCTTGATGGTCCATGGCGACAGCTGCTCCAATGACTTTAATGGCTTCCGCTGTCACAAACAATTCAATCCTGCCCCACCAATCAAAATGTGCATTCTCAACACGTTTATCACAATTTATAACTGGCATCAACCTGAGAATTTCAGGAAAACATGCCAAATTGCCGCCTGTAAGGCTGATCACAAAATGCTGCTATTTCTTAGTACAGAAAAAAATAGGAATATTAGAGCTGGTGTAGGCAGAAAAGGAAAGGAAAAAAACAGGCAGAATTTGAAAATGCACCCTCCTCCTGCAGCTCTCCTTACTCTGTCCTAAGACCCTCCCAGCAGATGATCACGGGCATATTGTATAGTAGCCTAATCCAATGTTAATATACATCCATTTTATTTTTTCATTTTTCCATTATTAGGTTGCTGCAGCCACTCTCCTCCTGGTGAGGTGGTCGGTCGTGGCAGGGAGTGACACAGATGGCATTTATGTAGCTAACATTACTCTCTTTTAGACTCTCTTTTTGATAGTTCTGTCTTTCTTCACTGAGTTGCTTTGCAGTGTAGGCAATTGTAACCAACTTTCTCCTCAGAATTCTCAGCAATCAGGCTTTTAACAATGAAATGTGCTCTCTGCATTTGTAAAACAGCCAATAGGAACGCCCTCTCTCTGAAAATGACCTGTGATTGGACAAAGTCTTCTGTCATGGGCTAGATTACATCAAGGCCTGAAAACAGAAATATGGGGAGGTGTAGACATCTGTTTTTCTCTTTCTGCACTTAAATAAGAATATGCTCAAAGTTTTTTATGGAGTTGTTGCCCCAAGAAGCCAAAATTAAACTTCTCTTCCTGTGTATCACAGGATGTTTTCCTCTACAAGGATACAACAAGTTGAGTCATAGATGCATTAGATTAGTCACAGTTGTGAGTATAAAACAGACAGCTTTATATAAGCATATGTTGAATTATTAGTCATACAAGTTAGCATCATCGGCGATAGCCACTATTGTTAAATAAAGAGATGAAGAAGCTAACTTCTAACTTTAAGACCAAAAGAAAACATATTACATCACTGGTCACATCCCTGGAGGGTGGATCATCACAGTGACAATCATTCGACAGGAACAGGTGTCTGTGTTTCCCTGTTTTGGGACTGTACAAGTGTGTTTGTTTCGGCTTTGAGTGCAGCCCAGTGGGGGCAGATTTCATCAGACTTACTGCGAGGCACTCTATTTAACGCCCCATGGGGCAGTGGGTCGCCTGATTACAGTGTTATCAGCAGACCGACTATAGTGGGCTAGAAAGCAGCTTAACAGACAGGTGGGTTATGGGGTGATGAGGACTATGCTACTGTTGATTGTAGTTTAATGATCCCCTTTGGCAACAGGATACCTCACCAGTGATGCTGTCTCCATCCTCCAGTAATGTGTTTACTGGTTAAGTGGGTATCATTCTTACAGGAGTCTTATGCAAGACTGAAAGAAGCATTTTGATGGAGAGAGAAGTGTATGGAGGCAAAGATGAGCACAATATGCCAAACTGATATTATGGCAAGGTAAACCTTCAACTTTAGAAAGTGATTTAAGACATTGGTGGTGAAGGGAGTATGTTTTTTCCTTGGATGAAAATACAAATACCCAAATGTTAAAAAAAAAATTCCTTCACAAAATCACATGCGTATAATCAGTAAAGCCTACTCAATAATTAAAAGTAAAGACACTAATTTTGCAGAATAATCCCCCTCAGAGCGTTAAATAAGTACATAATACTGTATCATTATTACAAATGCATTTATTTGAGCAACTTTTCAATGCCTTAGCTGGTTGAGTTTGACCTAATTTTAACCTTTTTAGTTACAAAGTTTAACATTTTTATCTAGAAAAAATGCATCATATTTTAATAGATTTTTAAAAAAAAAAAAAAACAACCTACCCTAACCCTAACAAAACATTACTATAACTATGCCAGAATCAGCCAGAGGGCTAGTTTTCATCAGTAGTCCTTGGTCAGGTGTGAACTGTGTGTTTGGGAGTAAAAATTCTAAAATGATGTACTAATACAGTAATATAAATGTAACTGAGTCGCAAACAACTCATTTTCAAGGCTGAACATTTATTTAATCCCCAAAATGGTGCCGTCACGCTGAGCCAATCAAAGAGCATTACATTGCACAAGAGTTTTTCATAATGGAAAGGGGCTAACATCCAGAGTCAGTCATGTGGAATCATGGGAAGAGGCCACAGTGGCTGTCGACTGGACCCGGAGCCCTGCATGTACAGCAAACACATGCAAAGGAGGCCAACAAAATTACACTTCATTGTATAAAAATACCCCCCTTTAGAAATTTTGACCTTGAAACAGCGGCAATTAGCCTCTCTTTACCCAAACAGAAACCTGTGGGAGAGGCGGCCAACAAAGCCATCACTGCGGCTATAATGAAGCAGCTATCCATCCTGCTGAGAGAGAGAAAATGTCAGCCGTGGCCCCGAGTATGTCTGTGCAGAGATACCTGGCTAACATGCTTTAGAAGAAAAAAAAAGAAGAAAATGACGTCTTCTCAACCATGCAGCTCTGAGCCATCCACACAGTGACAGTTTAAAGTGCTGCCAGAGTGACAGCAGGATGGCTGAATGCCAGCTAGAGACGAAGCGCACAGATGACTGCAATTCAAGTCAATGATCCAGGGGCTTAATGTTCTGGCTGTTTATTTAAACACACCTTTGAGTGGTACACAGTTTAGACATCTTAGAGATCAGGGGTCATATTCACAAAGCTTGCTAACACAAAGAGTTGCTACAAAAGACCAAATTCAGACACAATGCTGTTCAAGCCAGTGATTACATAATGATGCACTGATGTTGCTTAATTTACATTTCTGGGGAAGTATGTTGTCAGAGTATTCACATGAGACCGTTCTCTGATTTAGCTCCTTCCGGAGCTGCTTCAGCAAATCTACATATTACCTTCACAAGATCCTTCACAATCAAGTGCTGAGATGCCACACTGATTGCAACATGTTCCTCTGTGCTGTAAGAGGCACTTGCACACTGACAAGAAACACTTGGATGGAAAGTCAAGTGACAACAAAAGGGAAAGGAGATGGGAGAGGAAGAGTGAAAAAACTTGTTGAAAGCCACCAATACAGATTCAGATTTCTTTAAAATGGCATACACATAAAAATTTGGGGTTTAAAATGCTGTTTAAAACACTGTTTCCTCTGACCACAGAATATGTTGTGAGTGGGCCTCAGGGTTGTAATGAAATATATTTAACATAAAGCAAGGTCTCACTATGACTTTACCAGCAGTGCTGCAGGTACTAACAACACTACTGCTGATCCTTTGGGAAGAAGCCAAACTGTAAGCTCATATAGATCTGTTACAATAGATACAGTTTGCAGACAGAGAATATATCTGCAACATATTACCTCTAAATTGCTTTCTGATGCAGAGGTGGCGCAGAGAGATCTCTTGTCAGCTAACTGATCCAAATTCAAGTTTGTTGATTGTGGTAACCATTCATTATATGCACTGAATTCCTGCCAGCTGCGTGGGTGTTTTGCTGTAATATAACATAATACCGACCTTTCGGGTAAGCAGCATAAAATTTTACCATATGGCAATAAATGATGACTCATTGGCAACATTAAACAAAGATCTCTACTAACAAATGTGTTAAAGGGAAAATTCACCCCTCACTAATTTCCTCATACCTGTGGTGCTATTTATCAGTGGAGATGTTTTGGTGTGAGATGCAGAGTGTTGAACATGTTGGTCTAAGCAACCTTGTCTCACTCTCAAGTCATAAAATACAGATGCTTAGGTGGGGGGTGCAGGCAGATTGGAGTGGTGTTGGATGGGTCAAACAAACCCTGGGCTTTTACCAGGGAGACCACTGTATGTGTCCCATAAGAAAATAAATGTCAATCAAGTGAGCGGGAGACTATACATTTGTGGAAACTGCATATTTCCTGTAAAAATAGAAGTTAATTCTAAAAAGACAGAGTGCAGGTAACAAGTGTAAATTGACACATCATCCTTGGGTGTCCAAATTGACCCTGAAGGGGCACTAGAGCATCTTAGTTTAATGTGTAGGACCGTTAACATTTGTTTTTGACAAGTTAGAAGAAAGAACTCGGCTTCTGGTGCTAATAACGAAAAAAATCTAAAAAACTCAACAGCAGTGTCTCTTTGCAAAAATCACAAATCCTTCTGCGCAGTGATATGGTTAAAGAAAATAGTTCCTTTATTAAACTGCTCCTAACAAGGTCTGCGGATTATCTTGAGCAGCCAGGTAGTTCTTCATCTCTATGGTCGATATCTGCAACAATCTCCAACACTCTGCAACTCACACCAATACAATCTAGATCATATATATTATAATGGCACTAAATGTAAGAAGGAAATTATGTAGCTTTGATTTTGGGGTGAACTGTCTCTTCAGTACTTATGAATAAAGCTCATCAGATCCTTCAGATCCTACCTAAATTACTGTTAGTGATTAAAAGTAGCCATAAGATTAAATTACAGATCCAGCATGCTGGCTCAACTTCTGCAATTTAATAGATTCAAAGAAATTTAATCTGCATTTTAGGTCAATGTCATGCACATATTCTTCATATAGCTTGTTTATTTCAGAGCTGTTTTAAAATCTGACACAATATGTCTGAGGAGACTCATTATCGACGCGCCCTAGCAGGCCAGCATGCTGTATTTTATATCACCACAAAATGTATCTACAAACTCTCACACCATTTGATAGCTCACTAAAAATAACTTCATTATGATCCCTTGAAATGGAAAGCAGCTCATTTCATGAGTAGAAGCTCCAGTAATATGGAGTTATAAGCAGAAATGTTGTTGACACACAAGGTTGAGCACCATGTTGCTGAGAGTTATCCAAATACCAAACAGTTTCAATTAAGATTTTCAAGAATGCGGAAATAAAAGTGGAACTACACAACATTAAACATGTTTGTTGTCAGGCAGAATTAGGAACTATATTTACTGCACTTCAGATGGTGAATTGTGCACTTCTTATTATATGTATGCTTTCATAGTATAGCCTACTGTACACGTATGTGACAGTATCTCAGAAAACATACAATCATCACCTTGGAAACTCATCCTGAAATGGTGCAAATCTTGTTTGAAGCTCTCTGGCAAAGCAAGGCCACCTTGAAAATAACCTCAGTGTATCAAGATTTGTGTATCAAGTTTGATATTTGGAAGCCAGTTTGAGCCATTAAAGTTGTCTCAACCACCAGGTGGAGGATCCCAAAAGAGTCGTCTACAATTCAATTTGATTATCTTTGCACATCTTTGTTGTTTTGAGACATTGCAACATAAATATGAAATGGTGGAGGTAAGGGGAGATGCACCAAGCACGCAGGCCCCCAGACACGCTGTTCAGCCTTTTTTTTTTCCAATTTTTCCAGTGGCCACTCATTGGTTTGCACAAACATTAGCTACCTAGTTAGCTACCAAAAATCAGCTGACTAACAATTTCTTTAGTAATGTTTTTTATAAAGAAAAGGGTCTAAATCTTTATAAAGAGAGAAAAGACATTTGGCAGTTTCTTTTGTGTGCCTCTAAAAACCTTTGTTTGTAGCCCTTAACGCCCTGACACACCAAGCCGACGGTCGACCATCAGTCAATGATGGGCTATCGCTGAACGTCCTCCGTGGCCCTCCGAGCCAGACAGCAAATGAAATCACTCTGACTGGCAGTTCAGCTCAGTGCACGAGAAAAGAAGTGAGGAAAGTCAACAAACAGCTAAAGTCAAGATGGGAGTGAGATGTATATAATGTTGTTTTAAAGTGTAAGATTCTTTTGATTTTTATCCATTGAACTCTTTGGCACAAACATTGCCTGATAGTTTATGTTGTTGCTTATTGGCACATGATGATATGCTTTGTTCTTTCAACATGGGATTGTGTTGCTAATGTGCTAACTGGCTAACTAGCGTCACGACGGTCTTCTGATTTAGTACTGAAATCAGGGTTATTTCCTCTCAGGCAGGTGCAGAACTTCTGTGCTGGTTGGCCGTCTGTTGGATTCATTGCATTGTGTTTATGAACAACTTTTTGGCTGAGACACAGGCGAGATGACACAATGCAACAGTTGGCTTTCGGCACTGCCAGTTCTTGGATGTCAGTTTGGTGTGTCTGGGCCTTACACTTCATCCTACCGTCTATCCCGACAAGAACTGGGACAGCCTTCCCCTATAAGTGAACATCCAAAGCAGAGGGGTATGGGCTAGGATGTGCAAGCAGATTAATTTTGGTCTAAAAATTGGTAATGTTTTATTTCTCTGTTCATAGGCACTTGTTTAGTCCAGTATTAGTTAGCATTGTAGACCTTCTTGGACAACACAGTTGCTTGAGCAATGCTGCTGTATCTGACTGTGACTGAGTCGAAGCAACGTGTACACCAGGCTCCGTATGTTTAGAAGTGTGTGTTGTATGTAAGGACTCTTTGGTGCATGCTTGTATGTGTGTGTAGGTTTACCTATACTGTAAATGTCATCCCTGGAAATCATTTCTTCTAAGACCTGTCTTTACTTTTAGTAGGGCACTTTTCCTCCCCTGCAGTGCCTGAATCCCACAGCTACTGCACCGCTGCAGATATCACATGGCTCTCTGTAGAGCTGCTTACAATCAGGCGAGGAGTTTTAAGATCAGACTGCTAGAGGTCATTCTGGGGATAACTCTTTTTTGCATTTTTATTGTATCCATCTATCTTGTATTCTTGTGTATTTAATATTACTGTGAAGGATAGTAGCATGGTAATATTTTATTTACACTATAAATCTTGTGAGAAGGTGTGTCTGGGTTTCTCTCAGAATAACATTTAATCAACAGGATCATTGCACTTTATGAAATGTTTTCATTGGGTTTTTTAAAGACGAATATTAAAAGAACATTATGAGTCCACTATCACTATTACAGTCCCCGTGTAATATCTTGTCATACTGTATTCTTATTGAAAACCTTATTTTAACAATCAAGCTGACAAATACTCTGAAACCAGTGACTATGACTACAGTGGGACTTGAATGTTTTGACTTGAAAATTTTTGATACTATTCCCCAAGCCCAAAGATTTAAAAAGGTTGAATAACGTATTATGATATGTTTAGAACTTAAAGCTCAAAATGATGGACTTGGGCCTTGATTTGGGACATGTCAGTTAGGCTTGGGCAGTACGTCATATTTCATACCTCCACCAACAGGCGTTGGGATGTCTTTTAACTCAGCTGCCTGTAGAGACCAGAGACTGAGCTCTGGTGGTGCGTGCTGTGCACTACATACAATGAGTTTAACAGAAAGAGGAACACCTGTATTTATTACAGTACTGAAGACATAGGACATTTCTAAATACCCTTGTATGCCAGAATACTATGATACTGCCCAATGTCAATTCTGACTCGGGACATGACTTGGGACTAGAGTGCAAAGACTAGAGACTTACTTGTGACTTGCAAAACAGTGACTTGGTCCCACCTCTGGTTGTAACATGATTCAATAAACTCAGCCAAAAGCCTCTTTGTGTTACATAAGATCACTTTCTTAGTTGTAAATCAGTGAACTAGGAGGATCATGATGGTAGAACAGTTTAGTCCCTGACGCTCTGGACTAAATTCAGAGAGAATAAAATGTATAAATATGTATTAGAGTACTAACTATGTGAACGACTTTATATTATACACTGCTGTGGGGCACTAAAATATAAAATTATAACGCAGGCAAAGGGATAAACAAATTATGGCGTGACATTATCATAATGAAAAGAAGAGCTAGTGGTGACAAAAACAAACAACCCTGCACTCAGTTGAGTGATGAGATTTCTCTGGACTGGCCCCCCTCGAGCTGTTTTCATTACCAGGCTTTCACAGGTATTTAAGTGATTTGTAATTAATAAAAGCCTTTTAAACTTATCCACAGCTAATAAATATACACAGAAGTTAGAGGTGGTATATTTGTTGACCAAACACTGGGGAGTGAGTGCCTGTCAATGTATTTCAGCAGCATGCTGTGAAATAATGTTGAGAGGGCTTTGATTAATGGTGACTGCACTAAGAGGCACTACAGGGAACAACTCACACATTAAAGTCCGCCCCGAATCTCACATAACACAATACGTTGTTTTTTATTTCTCCCTCTCTCATTTATTAGCCAGAGATAACACCCCATGATAACCATTGTATGAGTTGATTATGATTACTTTAAATGGAAAGCATTTCATAAGTATGAGCAGATATTATGCAATGGTTGAGCTTTATGCTGCCTGAGCAAGTATAAACAACTTCAACTCAAGCCTCTGTGAGGAGGTGGAAATGAAACACTACAGATTCTGTTTTGTTTGATTTTAACACCATACCTACTGTGAGTTTTATACTTTCATGTATGCTTACAGTATAAGCTTTGTGACAAGTACTTGCATCAAAATGACCCCTGAAACTTTCCTGAGCCCAATCAGTAATAACATTGTGTGGTGACTGAGGTCCAAGAAGGACAGCAACCACAACAAGTCAGACTCTCAAAATAGTACAACATTGTTACGTCACTCCCAGATCAGGCAGAGAGATGTTATCCAGTTTTCTTGCTGCCTCGTCATTTCGCCCTGGACACAGGTTACTGTAGGCCGTAACCAACACAATACAAAAAAGTAGCCTACCACTCCTAACTCTGCATTAACCCCTCATTTAGCCTTCCACATCTAAGACTAGCTGCCCAGTCTCTGTGCTAAAGAAAACAACACATCCCTCCCTTAGCTCCCAGCCAATTACACGAGTGCAAACTTCCATGACTCACTGTCATAGGTAGCTGACATGACAGACAGGCTTTACAGCATCTAAGCTGTACACAAACTTTCTTCACTGAGATCTCAGTGCTTCATCAACAGTCATCTTGGATTTGACTTCTCATGGTCCCCAAAAAAAGGAAATCTGACTTCTCTACACATCTGAAAATAAATATTTTGGTATGTTAGAAATTTGCATGCTTTTCTCAACTAGTGCACAATTATTGTGGTTATCTGCTGCACTATTTGGGCGTTTTTGCCTTTAATGGACAGGACAGCTTAAGTGTGAAAGTGTGAAACATGCAGCAAAGAGCCAAGGCAGGAATCAAACCTGCGGCTGCTGCAGTGAGGACAGAGCCTCTGTCCATGCGGCGCCCGCTCTATTCACTGAGCCACTGGGTGCCCAGTGAGTTGCCAACTTAAATATACATAGATACACACGTGACCTAACACAGCTGAGGCCCTTCAACCTCTAATGAAGTACCAAAATAGAAATACACAATGTATCAAAGTGAAAATACATAACACATAATAAAAATCCTCTGAGGAGCACAAACACACACAGCATGCACAGCACAGGTGTATGTGCCATGATTTTAGGTGCACACACACACACACACACACACACACACACACAAAATATATAAATATACATATCCACAAAGCAGTGGGTGGTGTCACCATAGCTACTCCATTTTTTATAGTCTATGAGTGGAATCAACAACTCTTCAAGTTATTGATCCGTCAATATAGAAATCCTTTCCTAAAGCAGCTCCCAATGTTGCAGTACAAATCTATAGTCCTCATTCCATGCACAAACGCATTAGAAAGTTTAGCTGAAACTAATGTGCCTGTGGTGTTGCTATGTTTGAGTCCCCTTTTCTCATACTGTATTATATGTCCCTAATCTACATACAGAATCTTCAGTGATATAAAAAACTATTGAAGAGGCTAACTATGATATGTCGACCTTCTGTTGAAGTGTGCAATACTAAGAATCTCAAAAATGGCGCTCCCCTGTGATGGATGTTGTTTCATAAAGTCTGAGCACGTACAGTTCCCCAACATGCACTTACATAAAACTACTGCAATATGAGGATTTGGGTAATCTAACAGTAAATCTAATATCTCAGGCAGGATATTAGCATGTGTCTTGGTTCAGGTGTAGCATTACCACGCCAAATTGGCAAAGGTTGAATTAGTTTTAATCAAAATAATAAATTTAGTCCCAAAAAATGTGTGTGTGCGCGTGCGTGTATGTGTAGGCATTGGTCACACATTAACACACAGTGTCTCGCATACAAGCACATACACAAAATGAAATGCCATTCACCCAGAGTGGGTGTAATGGCTGTGGAGACGGTGAAGCCGTCTGCCTGCAGAGTGCAGGTTTATGTCTGAAGGTCAGACACGATGGCGTTGTGACAGTGATGATGAGTCCTACTGGTTTCAGCCCAGTGCACCCGGCTGCGGGGTGATGTGACTGTTAATGGAAGTGTAATGACAACAGGATGGCTTTGACACAGTCGACTGCAGTTGCATCTCTGCCTGACAGCCGCTGCCATCCCTGAGAAATTTATGAGGCCGGTCAGGATTCTGGACCACAACATGAGAGTCATCTGGTTTGTGTATCTGAAACAAATCACATTGTTTCTCCTACAACCAAAACCCAATGAAAGGATAATATGGAACACCTCAGAGGCTGAGTGTACTTCAAAAGTATTCACCCGTGGCTATATTCTGTCTCTATCTAAGTGTTTTTTGGAATCAGGTTAAAAAACTGCCTCACTTTGATACATTTTATGTAATATTGCAAGTTACAAACTATTACGCTGCACTGGTTTAGCTACTTACAGATGCTGCAGCCTATTAGAAACATTAATGGTTTAGTAATATTACCTAATATATAATTGTAGTAAAAAGTATTATATGCATATATGTATGTAGTAGTCTCATCTCTTGGAAACAGAGAATATCAATAATGAAATTCTGGAGATAAAGCAGAAAAAGGACATTAATTGCCACTGGAAATTTGTCCCCGGTCGAAGTCCCAGAGGGACAAACAGCCGCTTTCGTGTCAGGGTGTATTTTTAGCCACTCCTCAGGAGAGCTTTCTCGGTTGTTTTTTTTTTTGCATGCCAAAAATAATTCTCATCTCTTTGTTGGGATGTGGGTGCCGGCATGGAGAGCAGCTTCGAGACTGGGGCTTTGCTAATGTTCTGCTGATTGCTCTCGTCTCTTGAAGGACATCGCTAATCGATAGACTGTGTGTCAGCAAAACAACTGATGTTCTGTGGTTATTTCGTTCAGACCCATTTTCACTCATGTTCTTCTGGCACGGAGAGTTCCTTCTAGTTCACTGAAAACATTGTTTTTATGTTGGATTTAATGTGATGCAACTGTAATTTGAAAATGCTTCACATATTCTCTCACTTATTACATGTGTAGTTTTTCATGTGAAGCCTCTGTTTTTTCTGTCATAATAAATATGAGCTGTTACTGACACTAATCGAACGGCATTCAAACAAAGAGAAAATTTGTTCTTGATGAAACAGCTCCATGACACCATGACCTTTTACTGTCACATTGAATCTTAAAGTAATCAGTGCAGAAAAATGAGTAATTATCATTACTGATGAGAGGGTATAAATGTTTCGGTTACAATTAATTCATATTTTCAATATGATTCAATGATAATTCTGCTAGTTATTTTCTTACAGATCAAGCGGCACATCTGTTGGTAGGGACAGAATATGGTATTCATGACTGTGTTTTCAATAATCGCCTGAACCTAAGAATTGTTGGGTTTTAGTCATGTTTATATCTACATACTGACACACTGACTCTAGACAGAGCTATTTGCATTTTTGCATCAACTACCATAGTTCTCCTCAAGCTTGGCACACAGGAGAGGTTTCACTTTTGTGAAACCACTAGGCACCACTAGGTGCCGCTAAATCCCACACACCTTTAATTAATCGATAAATTAATTAAATTGTGACAGTATTTCTCATTATTTTCTAAATGTTTGCAAACCAAACAATTACCCAGAGCCCAATGTGACACTTTCACACTGCTTGTTCTGCCAGACCAATAGTTAAAACATGAAAAGTATTAGAATTTATTAAAATTGATTAAAAGAAGAAAGCAGCAAATCCTTACATTTCAAAAGCTGGAACCATGATAAGTTTGGCATTTTTTCATGGAAAATTACACTAATGATCAAGCTGCCAATTAATTATCCGGCAACAGACTAATCAATTAATTAATTTAATAATTTGGTTATAATATATACTTATCTGTACAGTTGGGTAATTCAATTTTTTTTAAAAAGCATCTTATTTTTAAAGCACTCCATAAGCTTAATGTGCAAATGTTTTAATTTGTTACGTAACAAGTAACTACAGACATAAAATAAAGTAGTAGAGTGAAAAGAATCAAGTAACGTGAAATGGAAATACTCAATAAAAGTTCAAGTGCCTCAAATCTGTACTTGAGTAGAACTACTACTGCGGAGTAGTAGCAATACATGCAGAAATCAGCGGTGGAGGAAGTATTGAGATCCTCTACTTAAGTACTAATACCACGCTGTAAAAACACTTAGTACATACAAAGACATTGGAAATGTAACTTAAGTAGACGTTGACAGTTATGATCAAGAGACTATGTTAATTAATTAAAAGTCAAAGTACTCATGCAAAAATCAATCAATTTAATACATAAAAAATAATTAAAGGGAAAGGCAGCAAATCCTCATATTTAAGACGAAACCACACAGTGTTTCTTACATGAAAGATTACTTCAGCCATATAAAAAGTTGCTGATAAATTTTCTAATCAATTTACTAATTGTTTCAGCTGCACTTGTATATTTTCATATGGTTTGTGCGCAAAAATCTTGATTTGTAAAGTAAAAAAATTAATATTTCCCTCTATACTGTACTAGAATAAGAAAGTGGCATGAGATTAACGCACACAAGTTCAATACATGTACCTCAAATTTGTCCTAGGTAAAATATTTAGGTAAATGGAATCCGTCAAATTTCAGCCCTGGCACAAATAAATTTTCTGCTATTAACTTTCTGGTGTCATCGGACCTCATGGAGAGAAAAGTGGTGCCCATGATAAGCAGTGCAGATTAGCTGAGCACTAGAACCTGTAGGGGTTACAGCTTGTGCGTGAAAACGTTATAACATGCTGAATATTTGAGTTCAGAATATAAATCCCCAGGCTACCACTGTACAAATGCACCAATATCATCAGCATTTCCGACTCTATTTAGCCGATCTAACCTAACTTTTCTTGCTGCTATGACAAAGAGGCAATGGGATATTTCAGATGCAGAAAATGTTGAAAGGTCAAAGTTCTAATAAAAACTTGGTGATTGAGTTTTCCATCTGGCAGAGAGCCGTGCGGCCACAAACAGCAGAGTATGAACTGAGGCCAAACACTCCCTGGGCAATAATCAATCCAGACAAGTTTTCATTGCTCCCAGCGAGGGACACCAACAGAGCAGACCTCCTGTCTTCAAGCCAGACACATCCATACCTGGCAGAGAGTGAGTAATCATCACAGGAGGAGGCTGATTATTTTCTATTTCTCCTGTTTACCAGTGGGAGTCCAGCATGCCTACAGCAAATGTTATTGCTGAAATATCATACAACAACTTATCCCATGTCTCTCTCTTGACATTTTATTATCACAACCATCATTTTTATCATCATCGCCACTGCTGGCCACGGAATTCAGATTAAAGTGTATCTTACAGTTGTCTTTCTTGTTTTGCCCCCACAGATGCAAAGCAAAAGTGTTGTTTCACTGCACCTCGCGTTCTGCTGCTCTGTCTGTGCCCAGAGTATGCTCCACATTTCAAGAGTGAGGTGAATTAATCACTGAACAATATGTATATGTATATATATATATATATATATATATATATATAAAATTAACTCAACATGAGGCGTTGCATGCTTTAATTGTGGCAGGCTGCCATAAATGAATGAATTCTTGGAAGAAAAAATGAAAATTATCTTGAATACAGAAAAAGTCTGATCTTTCAGTTTTGGTAGAAAAACTCTGAGTGCAGCCTTATCAGCTGTCCTTTTTCTTAGAATACAATTACTTGTGTATTATTGCAACCAAGGAGCACGCAAAACACAACTACTAGTGTCACATACCCAACGTTTCTTTAAATGCAGATGCCTGAGGCAAATAACATTGGCGATTGCCATTTCAAATTTTGCTTTGAGGAGTTTCAGCTGTGTGTAAAATGGTGAGAGTGAATTTACAGAGAACATTCACTTTAAATAAAAATAATTCAAATATGGGCAGCAAGGGGAAAAAAAACACTTCCTTTCGAGAGACTGCGCCCCTTTCAACTTCATTCTTAATTTGTCAAAGAAATCCATTTTGCTGACAATTTACTGCTCTTCTGCTGCACTTTCAGAGTGAATAGGGATGGGTACGTGGGTGTTTGTGGAAGGGCCCTCATTAAAATCTTTTTAACTTACCTAACACTTCCAGGATCCAACATGAAATAGTACACACAGAAGAATGCTGGGACGGTTTCCAAAGCTTTTGGGGATCTCATTAGACCTTTCAAGCCTGTCAGAGCAACATTATCTGGTGGAAATGCAGCCATTTTGACAGAGGACTGTCAACTGTGTGCCTCTCATTCCAAGTACAGCAGGGACGGCATTTTTCTGTAGGCAGATACGTAAGTTAGCATCGCCCCGGTTCCCTCGTCAAAAGCGATTTTTTTCTACTAGATTTTGATTTATTGCTGAAAATAAGATGTGTGACAAATTAACGTTAATCGTACTTTCATGTTTTGTTCTGCAAGATAATCTTCGCAAATGAACACCACTTTAAGGATTTTTGAAGCGTAATTGCCAGATGCACTCAAGTCCCAAGTCCCAAGTCCTAATCTTGTTTCCACTGAGTTTCCAAATAGGTCATAATGTGCTCTTCACCAAATGTATCGCCATTTTAACAACAAAGTAGTAATACTACATTTACGACAATAATGAATGCTTTTGGCAGTTGTTGCATCTCTGTCTGTAATTTCGACCCTCATGATTTGCATACTGCAATTAGTTGTTTTTTTTTTTTTTATCACTTGCCATCTTTTTGTACAAAAGTATCATTGCTATAAAGTAATGCTGGCTCTTTATGGTTTTCTCCTGAGACTTTACTAGATGCTGTCAGATTGGTTTCAAACAAAGTGAATTTGGAGCTTTAAGCGTCAAATGGATAGCTTTAATGTTAGTTGGAAATGAAGGAAAATACATTTGGGAAGTTTGTGATTTGCACAACTAAATGATTAAATACCATGTTTTTAACCTTTGGGTTGGTTTAATAGTTATACTTATTACTTACATACTTTGTATTTTCAAGCCAAAACGAATCAAAACCAATCAAGTCCAATTGAAGTCACAAAGCCTTATACTTAAAGTCCAAGTTGTGATGCAAGTCTGTTTTTTAGTTTATTTTTTTAGTTAGTTTAAGTTATTTAATTTATCAAAAGGACAGTGTGCAATGACATTGATCATTTACAAGAAGTGAAAACATGGTTGCAGGAGATTTAGCAAGAAGCTAAATTTCAGCTGTAGTCCCACAATTAACAGACTGATGCAATACATACAGTCACAATTCAGAACACAAGAAAAGCGGCGGCCAAGCAGATTAACAAAGGCCAGTAGACACAAACCAGACAGCTCAAAGCACACCATACTGTACACAATAAACACATCTTTAAAGTGACAGAGTTACATGCGCAAACAAGACACACTGTGCAATGCAAAAGTCAGCACAAAACACACAGCAACCACAATTAAAGGGACCCACACAGATACCTTGCACTATAAAAAGTAACTACAAATTGCACGACATATAATGAATAAAATATAATAATAATGAATAACAAATTAATAGAATATAAAATACGCAATAACTAGACTTAAAAAGGGATCGAGTTACCAGCGCATGTTCTGATGCAGTATCCCAAAAATGTGCCGGTAATGTCTCTGGCAGATAGAGCAGAGCTTTTCCACTAGGAAGAAAGAGACTTAATGCTGAAACTTTGATTAAAATACCTCAAAGGAAAATGTCATAATAACATTGCATACTCCCCACACACAGCTAAAACTTAAGGCTGTTTTCTTGAAACAAAAACAGCCTCTCAGAATCACATAACAATTTTACAAACACACACACTTCTTTTTTCCCTTTCAACAAAACAGTCTGTCAGATCTGGCAGACATAAGAACACATTCACAGCTAAAACCTTGATTTTTGTTTTAACAAAACTCAAAAGAATTTAATCACACACACACACACAACACTAAGACCCTGGCTGCGAGTGTCATTCAGAAATTTTACCAACAGATCATTTCATGTTCCTGTTAGTCAGTGGGTGGCAGAGCAGTCAGAGATGGACTGCCGGGCTCTTTTCTGTCTGATGCGATGCAGACTGGGACAGATCAGAGCTCATTTGCAGGATTAAAGAGGCGGATATGTTGGGTGTCGAGGGCCTTGACTCCAAGTCCCCTCACCTTCACCCCTGAGAGCAGTTCATAGACTGTTTCTGAGTACAACAAGGACAAGGGGGATCTGAGAAACAGGCCAAAGGCTTGACTGTCTGGAATACAGACTCAGACTTCAAAAGCTCGGAGGAAAAAGCACTCTTTTCCTCTGCTTATATCTCTTCTTTGCCCTCATGTTTTATCCCTGCAGTATCTCATGTTCAGAGGCACTTGTCCAAGTGCTGACAAATATGCACAAGAATCACAGAAAATTGCAAATTTAAGTATTGATCAAAGACTTTTTCATGGCTCCTTGGCCAAGGAGAAATATATTGAAGATGCTGGAGCAAAACAGCTGGCTTTAACAACCTGTCTTTACACAGCAATGTGTTTCCTGGGGAGCTTCAGCCTTATCTTTTACATTATGTCTCTGCTGTGGATCTTCAGAAAAAGATAAGTCTATTCAGAAATACTTTGCATACCTTCAGTCTTCTGTGTACAGGCTTTGATTTCTTTGAGTGCCAATTTTTAGCTCTGCACTGCTCTAATGAACCGAAGCTGTGCTGCGATTAGGGTCACCAGAGAAGAAATTTAGTCTCAGAGCTGTAATTCTTTACTGCACATTGCCTGAATGCCCTCAAGACATGTCTGTAATTGATTTATACTTTTAATTTAATCTCAAAGCTGAATCAGTCCAAACTTCTTGTAGTTCCTTTTCCATGATACAACGCTTTAAATATGCAGACATAAATGAATTATATAATCATTAATTTAATAGTATAACATCTGAAATCAGTCTTTCATTAGCCGTTTTTTGCTGCACACACAGTGCATGGTAAGGATTTCCTCTTTTGCAGTGGTCACACTCAGCAAGATATAAGAAAATATATATAATTTTGATCTGGCGTTTTATCACTGTTCAAATTTACGGACTCAGACCATTGAGGTTTGTCTGCTTTATATCTGTAAAGTCAAAAGTCAATTGAAATAGAAATTATATCATGACTGTTGATAACCCAGAGCAATGCAGTTGCGCAGTTGTGTGACCTGCGCTACACCTGCTGACTACTGGGGTGATGTTAGGAGTGTGAGTGTTCAGCCCATTCTCACTCCCAACTTGTCAAATACCGCTGCTTTGTCAGTATGTCAGCATCAGATACTGATGCACAGAGGCACCTTTCATGGCGGTTAGAAAGGCACAGGCAACTACCATACTATAAGAAGTGAGAAGGTCCGTACAGGGCATGTGGGAGTGGTGGTGGATGGGTCAAACAAACTCTGAACTTTCACCCAGGTGTCTGATGTTTGTTGCTTATGTGAAATGTCCAGTTCCTTATTTTATTAACTGTGTGGTGAGCTAATATGTGAAGCATGCTATGGTAGTGATGTAGGTCCAGTAACGTTAGATTACATTAGTTAACGACCGCACCTTTTACAGGCTAAGCCATGATGTTGTTTTCTAAACTTAAACACGATTTTGTTGCCTAAGCCTTATCATATGCTTTTGTTTCCTAAACTTAAGGAAATAAACCTAAAAACAAAGTGCCTTACCTACGCTGTAAATTTATTTTGAAAGAGAATGAATGCATGTAAGAAGCAGAAACGTAAATTTCCTGCAAAAACATAAGTTTAATTTTGAAAACAACACAAAGCATGTAACAAGCATCAATTAACAAAACAGCCAAAGCTGTCAGCGGAGGTAGTACTTCATATTTTGAGTAGTATTTAGTTTGGGTCACTGATAAAGCGCCAATATTTGACAAGATTGGGTGAGAACGCATTGGAGCTGTTGTGTCAAAGAGAGCTACAATGACAAAGACTCAGTGGTGGAAGAATTGATTGAAATCTACCTTGGTAAATAACAGTAGTAACAAGTTGAAAAAAAACTTTGTTACAAGTAAAAGTCATGCATTCTAATTTTTACTTAAATACAAAAGTATTAACTTTAAATTAAACTTGAAGCACCAAAATTAAAGGAACTCATAATGTGAAAATGACCATTTTGGAATAAATCTTATTATAATAATGGATTGTTATTGATGCTTTAACGTGTTTATCACTTTAAAGCTGTAGATGGTAAAAGTGGGGTTCATTTAATAATTAAATACCAAATAAATGCAGAGTAAAAGTACAGATTTTACCTCAGAAATGCAGTGGAGTAGAAGTATAAAATACTTAAGTTAATTACAAGGACAAGCAAATAAAATTGTGTTAGTATTTTAGTAACTGTAAGTAGTTACTTTTAACAAACTTGCAAAGACCATATTTATTTCCATGATCAAATGTGAGCGAGCTTGTTGGTATGAAGCCTGTAATCCCCCGAAACAGCCGCTGAGGGTCTGAGTCAGAGATAGTGTGAGTTCTACAACAGATCCAACAATAGAGCACGCTGTCCACACTTCGCATCCTCAGAGGTCTAATTAGAGTGAAGAGTGAGCTCTCTTTCACACTCTACCTGACCCACTAAAATAAAGCCATAAAACCTTTCACAGAGGATTTATTCTTCCTAAATCCCAGGTGCTTTCTAAAGAAACAGCACTGTGAAAATGCCCCTCTCAATACGTTATTTATTCTCATGTTTGGTCTTAAAATATTAAATGCTTACAGCTTCATTTCTCTACAGCTTACAGCTTGGACTGTTCGATTGTCTCAAATCAGTTTGACAACCTTATTTGTCTTGGGGAACAGTTCAGTTAATTTTTACTATACAGTTTAAGTCAGCAAGTTCAAACACAGCTGAAAAAAGCAGTCAATTTGAGAAAATTTATTCATAAACATCTTGAAACTACTTGATTCATATTACGTATCCTGTCAAAGAGCTTGTAAATGTTGGGTTTTGCAATAATTCCACAGATATCTGTCTGCTAAGGTGTCAAGACAGTTTTACCCTTTAGGAGCCTTTGTTAAAGGATGACTTGTCAAATTAGGGTCATTAAACAAGACTAAGAGTTGCAGTCATGTTTGCAACTGGTCACAATGGCAATGGCTATGTTTACATGCACAGAGTACTCTGAATTTTGCCCTTAGTCCAAAAAAGACAATATCCTTCCAAGCTGTTTAGAGGGAGAATGTAAAACAAATATTCCACTCATATTCCCATTTACATGCAGTCATGAATACTCTGACTGATGTACCCCAACATACTGTAGTTTATCACATTAGAATAAGGAAAAGTATAACAATTGGGACCACCTGTGCAATTTTGCTTTTTTGCATCAAAAGATGTTTTCAAGCTTGACCTCCGGTAGCAGACTTGTTGAACCGTGCAAACACAGCCTTCGTCATTCATTCCTTCAATCACCCTCTTGAAACGACTGACCTTGCAATTTCCGTGCCTATCCAAAGTTCTATTGATATTCAAGTTTTCATAATGCGTAAAAAAAAAAGTGTTATTCTGACAAGAAAAGTTGGGTTTTTTTGGGGCATGCAACTCTATACCACAACTTTGCAAACTGCACATGAGTTGTGTGCTATGCAGAGAGCTGATGTAATCAGGCCAAATGTTGAAAACTTCAGCAAATACCCCAGTTGAGATGCATGTTCTGAATTCCCCTTAAGATGCTCCAAAAGCCTGACTAATAATGCCACATCCTGAATGTCTTAATTAGAAACTGCTATTTTCAGTAAAAAAAAAAAAAAAAGCCTAATTCAGATTATCTGAATAAAATATGCTGTTTACATGACCCACCAAAAATATTGTCATATTCTGAATAATAGTGGAATATAAATGTGCATGTAAACTTAGTTACTTTTAACGTGATGTTTAGAAGAAATTATCTTTATCATGGGCACAATCTTAGTGTGGCATGTAAGTATTATAAAATAGCTACAATTAAACACAAAGTACAACTGAGGCTAACCAAAATGTCATTCATGTTATTGGAGAAACGTACATTTTGAGCTGAAGTTATGTAGTTTCAGAGGGATCTATCCCCTGGGGACCATAAATATCTCTATCAAATTTCATGGCAATAGAGTACCCCAGGAATCAGCCATAAAACCTGGAAATCAGTTAGCATTTTAGCACTTCCGGTTCCTTTGTCTTAAAGTCAATAGGTTTTTTAAATGGGTCTTTGGTAAGCCTTAAATAAGACCTGTGATTAACTCAAGCTTAAGAGACTTTGACATTTTGTTCTAGAACATAAAGTATGTCAGGAAATACCCCAATCGTGAATTTTGAAGCTATTATGTGTTTTAAAAAAAGGCCGTTGCTAACAAGTGGCTAAAGGAGACTACAGAGAATCATCACGCCGAACCGTGTTAAACAGGAGTTTACACCCGTGGCTGCAACGCAACCGCATTGTAGTTCGCTTATTGCCTTATATTATCTATTTACTCCTTGCAATTTCATTTAGGCTTAAAAAACATTTGTTTGCCACATAGATTATTTCCTACAACAATCCAAAATCCAGTGGAAAAATCCAATAGGCTTTTTGATGAGGAAACCAGGGCGATGCTAACTTCCACATCAGCCTTTCGTAAAATGTTATCCCTGAGGCACTCTATTCATCCAGAGCCACCCTTGGAGTGTCACTGTTAACATGGCTAAAAAGAACAAATTACCAACCAAATTTAAGCTTAACTTGATACACACTTCCTAAACTGTCTTAAATTATGTATAGCACTTTTTATGAGAATGAGACCATAGACCAGTACATTAAATGCAATGCTGAGAAAATGTCCAAATTACATGCATGCATGATTCTTTAACCTTTCCCTTTAAGGGCCATTGGTATTAATATTGCTCCATTTATCAGCCCCATAAATATCTTCCATCTATATAACCTAAAATGGCACTTCTGCATCCTACCCCGCAGCTCTGTTATCTCTGGAGGTTCTCTCCAAGTCACCCAGATACTCCCAAGCAAAAGCTGGGATTCCTCTGGGCCACAGGTCGAGTAACAGTTTATCAATGTTACTGTCAGCTCAGGATCTACTGGCTCAGCACTTCAGCAGCTCCATTCTTTTCAACCAAGATGGTCCAGTGCTGCCTATTTCTAAGACCGGTGGTGTGTTTACTCAAAACATAAACAGAGTGATGCCATAAAACACTCATCTGGCATGAAATACTGATGATTTGTTGCAAAGTGAAAGAAAGGTGCTGTTAACTAAAGCGGACAGTAGACAGCTTTATCTGCCAAGAATGACAGAAAGCTTGGGACAAATGAACCAAGAGGGAATCGTTTTATTGGTATTCAAGGTGCAACAAAAACAGCACAGGTTTCCTCCAGCGCTGTGGAGAAACACCCATATTTCAGCCGTGCATCGAGGAGTGCCATCGATTGCTGTGATGGCCCCCTGGGAGCAGCTGGCCTGATAGATAGAGGAGCAGCCAGACATCGCTCCTCCAGCCCTCTGTATCCTCCCGGGGTCCAGTACAGGACGATTCATCCCAGCCCCGTAGCAGAGCCATATCCTTCTTTTTGTCAGACCCAAGAGATGAATATGCCCATTGATTTTGCCACTGTGGAGATTACGGGGTCCTGAGCTGCCACTGCTTTTTTGCCATCCTTGAGAGCCCTCGGGCAGGAGAGCACACAAGTGCTTTGACAAAGAGTGACGGAGAAAACACTCTGCAGAAGCAATAGCAGAGAGAGCACTAAATGAACAAGTGAGTGGGGCTTGGCGATGTGCAGCATAGCCAGACAGGAAGTGTATATCAGGAGAGAAAGAGCTTATCACGATGGTTCATTTCAAAGCACCAGACATGAGGACACTGCCATTTTGGAAACCTCTCTGGTAGCAACGAAGCAGCAGTTCAGACTGCAGTATCACTTCAGCTCAGCTTCACCGAGGGCCAGTCAAGCCCCTGGCCACTCATAAACAAGTTATGCTGGAATTAACTGTGGTGAAGCGATAATGTGCTCATTACACTGTACTCAAACTGAACTGGAAAACCGCCTCTACCCCACTCATCACATTTGGAAAGTCATTGCATAAAGAGCTGGTGAATTTAGGGAGGATATGGTAGAAAGGCTGCAAAATAACATTTACTTATTTACAGAGAGGCTGAGGTTTGTGCATTGTGAACTACCTTTTGCATTTTCTTTTGCGCTCCCACGTTTCCTGCATCTACTGCTGTAGACTATCAAAAAAAGCAGCAATGTTTTAAAAAAGTTACTTTTAATGAAAATAGAGATTGGCTGGAATGTCAAGTACAGAAGATGAGGCTCCATTCATTGCAGCTGAATCCAGCTTGAGCAGTCAAGGAAAGCCACAGTGTTGGAAAGTCATTTCTTTTCAGCGCAGCGTGGAGGGAGATAGCAGCATGCCATTACCAAGCGCAAGGAGCGCTCTGGACAGTTATTCCTTAGGGCAGCCGAGGGGGAGATAACATGCACACACACACATTCTCCATCTTTCTGACAAAGACATACGCACACATTGTCCATTTGTTGCTGCATGAAGCACATGCTGACAGCATGACAGTGTCAAAATAAAGTAAAGGCATGAATGAAAATGTACTAGACTTGAAACCAATCTGGGGGAAGGACAATAGCCACTTCACACAACATCTTCAAGGAGAGAACGTCACGTCATTGTTACACCTTGTTTCTCTCTATAAAAGGTGTAATAACGGGGGGGGGGGGGGGGCTTTAAGCTCTGGAGTAGTAACAGCACCAAAACGGCTACTGCATATACGGGACAGCTGACAGGACGGGACCATGGGTGGCACAGGTCTGACAGTTTGGCAATGTGTTATGCATGCAACCCACCACAGAAGATTTAAAAAGTAGCTGAGAGCAGCTGAACACGTCCAGAAATTAGGAAAATAATGAGGTCCAGCAGCTCCTTACCTTCCAAGCAAAGGACAAATCAGCCGCCATGTAACATGGGTGGAAAATGAATGTTATTGCCATTTAATGCCTTTGTTATTGTTTATAAAGCACTGCCAACGTATATGTCATATGTCACACTAGAGGCTGACGCTGTTGTGTTACATGTCATGGCCATCACGCCTCCTTTGCTTCCACAATGCCAGTATGCTGTCTGAAATCACAAACTGGAAAGGCATGATGCCCCCTTTGTTTTTGAATCTGTGTAAAAATGCAAAGGCAGCGTAAAGAAAGAAACTCACAGGGACCCTTTAAAGAGATCTCTCTGTAAAACGGGCTGATGTGATCTCATCCTTACTTGTCACATTTTGGCGCTTGTTCAGAAGCAGCTTTTTGCGTTGTATCCTGACACAGAACAGATTGACACTAAGGATTAGGCAACAAAACTACTTGGTTGTTTGAAAAAAAGATTGTTGCTGTCGCCAAAATAACACAAATGAGCAGAAGTGGCACAAATGCCACAAATGATGCCATTGATAGTTTTTCTCAAACATTCTTCTCCTGGGTCAAAGTCCAGTGTTTATTGGACCATCCATCCTGACAGTACTTCCACTCTCTTTAATCTACACCTGAGCATCTAAAGGCCAATTTATACTCCCATTACATATGAAAATAGATGTGTGCATTTCAAACATTGTAACCATTGCCGGCTCATACTTCTTTTGCCCTTTATGTTGCTATAAAGCAGGGTTTCCCATACAACATGTATTTGTGGCAGGCCACCAGGATCAAAATATCTGTCACAACATATACATTTTCTCTTTTTGGAGCCCAGGGACTGTCAGAGTGCAAAGCATACTCTGGGCAGAGACAGCGCTTGGTAAGTGCAGCGAAAGAGAACCTTAACCGTTCACTCTGCTGGGTTTTAAAGATTGCTTTCATTCCCTTTGCAGCAGCTGCTCCTCTCATCCATCAATGTGATCTGAGCAGATCGACTGATCAATTATCCAGCCCGTGACTCAAACTCCTCAAAAGAAGAACTCATGTGGAGAGCTCCGCCTGCGCTGTGTTGAAGAACCAACCAAAACAGTAATTAAGAGACTGGAAAAAGTGTGACAAAGGAACACACACACAAGATTAAAAAAAAACCTGAAAGTTGCCCAACCCCCCTTCTTGTCACTATATATCCAAGTCATTTCATTCTGCCATTTTTAATATGTATTCGTCATCTCCTATGGTTGTAGGCTTGAACTATGCTACACTGCCCCCACGATTTCTGGTGGTACTGCTTCTTTTTGTCTCTATCCGTAAGCTTTCAGACTATTTGCAAAAACACAAAACAAACAGATGCATAATACAGACAAAGGCTCCACCCGGGTCCTCATTTAATGCTGAGCATAAATGAACCCTAATAATGACACAGATGGGTTTACATTTGAGTTGGTGGAAAGCCTGGTGTGTCTCAGACACTAAACAGTGCCTCAGGTGTCACTATAATGATGCTGGAGATGCTGCCCAAGCTGTGTATTTTGACACCCTTGGAGTGCGACCAGCGGAGGTGAAACAGGAAAAAAAGAAGAAACACAAATGTTGCCAAAAAGCAGCAAAAAAAAAAAAAAACGTGTTCACTTCACCTCCCAGGATCAAGGATTAGATGGAATATTGAACACATTTTAGTAGACAGAAGAGTAATTTCACTCAAAATATCAATAATTGACTCTTGCGTGCAAAGACTCACATGCATGAGAGGAAGCATGCATACTGTATGGGCACACACATGCATTTAGCTTCTCTTCTGCAGCAAAGGTTTCAGTCATCTCAGTTTTGTTTCAAAGGATTCCCTGACAATATGGACAACTAAAAGGCAAGATATTCCTAAACATGCATGCACACAACACATACAGCCTCTCAACCATGCTTTGGCCGCTGCGTAGGGGGCCCATTAGTCTGTGAAGATATTTAGAAGTGTCAAAGTGATAAAGTGGAGCAGTGGGAGACCTCTAGTCACTTCTCAGGACTGTTAAAGGCCATTGTGATTCAGCTAATGTCAGAAAACTAAACCTTTGGCCCTGTTAACGAGGCGATAAACTACATACGGGGCAACGACATCAACACGAAATCACACTCTGCTGAGAGCACTGCCGGTACAGCTTGTTTGAAGCCATTAAAGCGCCTCGCATGGAAAGCGGCGTGTTGCAGCACAGCTTGTATGGATCAAATACAAGAGTCAAAGTCGTTCATTTCTGCTGCCAGCCATCCAGAAATCCCAAACATTTCAGCATAATGTAGTCAAATGCTACACCGGGTGAAAATGTGTCACATGGTGAGCTTGTGTAAATCCTTTGCAGATCAAAAATATTCACTGACACACCAAAGCTGAATTTGCCCCTTGGTTTGTCTTTATTTACAATGGTTCATTCCCCCAACTGATACAATGGACAGAGAGTGAGCAGAGAAAAGCCTGTCAGGCTACAAAAACAGACTTTGAGTTAGAGACACTCATAGATTTGCTGTCAAGGCTGTTGCTGTACTGAATTGTGAGGAGTCAATATTTGCTTTTTGGCCAAGCTTATCTCTCACCCCTTTCTAGAAGCTTTGTCCTTTCCTGAATTAGGTTGAGAAAAACAAACTCAATCTTTTGCACTCTGTCCCTTTCCATTATGTCTTCGTCTTAAATCGAAGGTAGTGGTTAGGACAAAAATTGCAGGAATTATAGATCAAAACAACTGTCTGTGTTTTTGGCAGTTTTCCAACTGTTATGTGGATTTCAAGTCACAGCTTTATACAGGGTAGATTGGCTGAGAATACATGGTCTTCTAAAGGTGTATTTATCAATTATGCATTGAAAAGACAATATTATTCATGGCGGACAGGACAGGGCCAAAAATGCATCACTGCTGCGCATGCTTAAAAGCAATTTTTTGACTATTTCTTTTGTTTCGAATTTGCTCGACCCCCCCCTTGCAAAAATGCAAAAATTGTCTACTTTAATATTTTTTATGTTGCATAACAAAGGTAGGGTAGGAATTTGAAACCCTATTTGGTTTACTATGCTGGAGTATAGTGCACAGAATTAGTGTAAGACTGACACCATCAAACAAACATGTAAGCCCCCCTGCAGTGAACCCCGACTGGGCACCTTTTCTGCAGCACAGAGCAGGCAAATTTAATATCTTTTACAGTAAGGATACTTATCTTATCAAACACATCACAAAAATTAACAAACCACTCTATCACACTGGACACAGACTATTGTGTCAAGAAACTCTTGGAGCTTTTGACCTTTTGTGTCACATCCGCTGTCAAGCTGTCTGAGGCACACCGGACTCTCCCTCACCTAACACTGAAGCTGTCGGGGGATCTGACGCTGACACAATTGTGCTGTCGCCCATCCATCGTGTTCTTCACAATCAGGTACCTGTTTCACACTCATCAACCTCGCTGTTGCCTTCTAAATCTTTCTGAATGGCTCTCACATATATAGCAAAGAAAACTCGAGTCCTGGAGTTTTTTTATACTGTATGTAGATTATGATAGATAGATAGATAGACAGATAGATAGATAGATAGATAGATAGATAGATAGATAGATAGATAGATAGATAGATAGACTGCTATCTCCATCTTTATCCAGAGGGTCCGTGTGGGATGTCTTGCAAAATCAGCGTGTGTTGATTGACAAAAATTAATTGAGAAAGGCTCATTGTCAGTATCAAAAGTCACACCCTGGTTCATACAGTGTGTAGTATTACAAGCACAGAACAATCTGACCTTCAGATTTTATATTTGGCAGCACTAGAGAAATCGTTTGGGATTAGCAAAACTATTAATTGGTTCAGAACCATGAGTGTCCAAATGTCATGCCAATATGTTCGTGTTTTATTGGCCCAAAGCTTAGGATGTAAAATCAATAACAAGATCAAGTCATTTCAATATAAACATGTCGATGAAAGTTTGTGGTGTGCTTAAAACTATTTCACCAGAGCGCTGATTAGTAAGCAAATGTAACAGCCACAGTGGTGCGCAGTGAAGAACGATAGATCACAAGGCCATAAAGTCTGAAGGTGTTGTTTGGTCCTCTGGGTTAATTAGACTGCTGTCCACGCCACAGATGAAGCAGCTCATTTGAAAAATGGCCCCTGTCTCCACTGATTAGTAATCACATAAACACACACACACACACACACACACACACTGTGGGTTTGGTGGGGCTTGCTATTCATATAGCTAGAACTACAGCAGCTTGCATGCATACAAGAAGCAATTAAACAGGGGTGATTGTGGCCATTAGAGGACTGACACATCAATAGACCCAGAAGGGAGAGGAGTTATAGATACATACCATGATTGCATACATAACCCAATGGCAGGAAGATAATTATGTTTGCACATTACAACTCTCCACATACTCAGCAGGGATGCTGAGATGCTCTGTAATTTGATCTCAAGTTATGCCAGGAAGCATTTCACAGATGTGAGGGAGAAAGTTAAAGGTGCAATATATGACATTCACAGTCTGGACTGGGAATGTCTGCCCCTGGCCCCCAGGGAAGCTCCCCTGCAACAAATTTTTCCCAGTAGCAACTCGCAGTATTGCATTGATATAATCCCCTAGAAAGCATTTTTCCACATAGACCACCATTATAAAAGAGACATCTGTAAAACAGTTGACAGGACATCGCTAGCTCCAAACAAGGCAGATTATAAATCTTTCTATATGGATTTTTTTGAAAATTCATAACAATCGGTGCAATTTCAATTCTATAAGGCAAGCGGGAACTTGCCCGCAGAGCTAGTGCGGGCTGGCCACCAGCCTGCTGGGACACCCAGCACTCTGGATTTATGTTGGCCGAGTTAAAGCCACTATGGCATGCCCCAGGGATAATGTTTATCTGCAGGCAAACCCTGAAGCTTGTGGGATTTTTCCATTGGATTATCACAGAATATAAACACAAGTTTACATTACTTATACAATTTGTCCAGCAAGATAAAATTCACAAATAAACAACACTTTCAGGATTTTTGAAGCATAAATGTAACTGACAGGAGTATAAAGATATCCTTAGGTTATGACAAACTACACCACAGTAACATTGCCACCACTATGAGGTTGTAAAGCCATGCTCAGGGTGATGATGTTCTGTAGTCTTATTTAGCCACTTGTTAACCACTGTCTTTTTAAGACACATAAAAACATTTTTTTTCTAAATGCTATGCATGAGTCCTCATATTGATGTATTTGTGTGTTGTCAAATTGGAGAGTTTTCTTTTGTTGCAGTGCATTGAGCTCTTGAGCCACCATTCTTTTGACTTACAGTGTGCCAATTAGCATGTGAGGAGACAGTCATTTAAATTATGTCAGGCCAGTGTGAACACAGTTATTATTACTGTATAGCAATGTAACCATTTCCAATTATACAAACCAAAGACTTTCTCACATTTCAAGAATCTAAAACTTTGCTGTGAAGAGCAGTCAAATAAGAGTGACCTATCGTCTCACATCCTTTTTTCTTTCATTTATGCCTGTTATAATTCCCTGCCTGTGTGTGTGTGTGTGTGTGTGTGTGTGTGTGTGTGTGTGTGTGTGTGTGTGTGTGTGGGTGTGTGTGTGTGTGTGTGTGTGTGTGTGTGTGCGTGCAGATTGAAGTCAAATTGAGTTTTTCAAGAACCACTTTCAATCCGTGGCTGCTTCACGGCCGACTGACTGTGATGGCAGACTGAGAATTTTTGCCTTTTTGTTTCCTTGTCAAAATCTCAACCTACCAATTACAGCTGGCTTCTTAGTGAAGAAAAATAAAAGAAATAAGAGGGGGCCACTCCATCTCCATCACAACAGGCAGCAGCTTAATTGAGATAAAACACACCAAAGGGGAAGTGTATGCTAAATCATGGCAGTCATTTTTTTCCCCAGAGCCAGGCAATGATGTCTGATTGCAGATGTGCTGAAATAGTCTGTCAGAGGCTCCATTGTCAGGGTTTTAGCCATTAATGACCAGGCGATGTCCACGAATAGCTGCTTTAAAAAAGGTGCTCTGTCATTCTCGGATAATTGTGCTCAATTATTTGCTTCTATTAAAGAAAAGTAAGACACTCTAGCAGAGAGATACTTTTCTTAGACTGGAAGTGAACAGATTTATAACACACACACACACACACACACACACACACACACAAAGTTGGGTATCTGTAAGATTCAGTGTTTCTCATATGTATCACTTGTTTCTGAGACTGTCAATTAGCGATTTACAATATCACAAATATGTGTTATAAAGACAGTATATTACCATGATAAATATAACAATTTTGTGTCAGTTGCTCATTTAGTCAACAAAAAAGGCTTTTCTGCTTCCATAGATGAGTTACGATCTCTGGCATTTCCTGTCACTTTCATTGATCAACAACTCTATCAAACCACACCGTTAAGATGATGGTCATTATTGGGCACTGGAAATTGTATCTATCTCCACTTTAATTAAGCCTTCCAGTGAACGGCCACCTGTTTCTCACTGCACTGACAGCAGCCAGAAGTCTTCAAGGTCTTGATTGATTGTTGTTGTTAATGGCCCGGTGACACACAGACAACTTTTAACATCGTCTCCAGCACATCCACAATCTGACATAATTGCTTTGGTTTGAAAGGACTGACGGCTGTGGAAGCCATCTGTGGAGCCTCTATAAAATTAATGACAAAGCCTCTGAATTTATAAACAGAATAAATTGTTTCTCATAAACCCAACCTGCCTTGTCAATAACCATCAATGGCTTTGCAAAAAAAAAAAAAAAAGCCAGACTCACAGCCTTTTGCTGCAGTAGCGTGATTATGCTGTCAGAGAAAAAGGAATGAAATACTACATTTTTAGTTTAATTCAACAATTTAAAAATAAACGCTTTGATGCAATATTCGTCAACACCACTAAAAGTAGGCAAATATGGAAGGCTCATAATAATGAAGACTCAAAGAAAAAATCATTCAATCCCTTCTCTGCCTCTATTCAGCAATACAGTCAATTTCCAATTTCTCTTTTTGGTAAGCGCCCCCTAAATTTTTCAGTATGACTGCTATGATGATAAACCAATCAGAATGACTTACGCGACATATATCTACATTTATACAGGAAGTCGTCCATTCTCATGATTTTTTTGTACCTGACAGAATGGCCTACTGTCTGAAAGAATGACCTACGCCATATTTAACAACATCTATACAGGAAGCGGTCCACTCTGGTAGAAATTTGTAACTGAAAGAATGACCTACACCACCTGACAGAATGACGCCTCATTTAACTACATCTATGAAGGAAGAGCTACATTCAGATAGGTATTTGTAGCTGACAGAATGAGCCAAGGCAGCTATCAGAAATACCTACACCAACTATCAGAATAACCTACGGCTACTAAAATATGTGGTGTTGTCCACTCCTATTTAATCCTTCAAATACAGGACCTTTAGTGAAGGAAGGACAGAAAGTGTTTTCCGTCTCACTGCTAAAATAAATGCAACAACTAATGTCATTCTAAAAACCACTAAATAATATTTGTCAAATCTCACAGCCTCTCTTTAACTTGGTGAAAATAACAGCTCATTAATGTACAGTATGACGAATAATTAAAAAAAACAAATTCAAGCCCAGTGTGTGACTGACTCACAGGAATGAAATCAGCAATTATTTGACAGCTGTGAGGGGAAATATGATGAGAGATCCTTGAAATGCACTGGAGATGATATTTCATCAGCTGGGGAGCTAATATGGTAATACCTCTTTAGCAGAGCAGGTATTGAATGCTGAAATAAAAGATGAATGATTCTTATTGAGCTCCCATTTCACAGAAATTCCACCAAATGTAATAAACATAGAAATACATTATTAAAATATACTTAACAAGGCAATTCAGGCAAAGTGATGGACTGCCTCCTAAGCAAGCGCAATTTTTTTTCAAACTGGTCAGAGATCAGGGCTGCCTGCGATGCATTGCTCCTGGAGCAGCTTGAGGTTAAGTGCTTAAGGTCAATGGCACTCAAGCGAGGTTAGGTGGAAGTGAAGGTGTAAAACCCTCTGGCAAAGCAACCAACAGGTACACATCAACGTCATATTCTTGCAGTACACACACATTCTTCTGGGTTGCTGCTTTGCACACAGAAAAATTAAGCCATTTCGAGTCTTGAAGAAAACAGTTATAAGTCAGGCCAGAACCAGATTCATTTTGAACAAACTGATAGTGAAACAGCTGCAAATATACGAGTTTTTAGAATCCCCCCGTGCTTTCGCACTCATTCCTCCTTTAATTTCTCATACTGTATTTCAAAGAGCGGGTTCGCCGTGACTCAGGGAAATGTGTGTGTGTGTGTGTGTGTGTGTCTTCAGCCCAAGACATAGCAAAGCGTTTCTACTGCATGTAGGAGTAAGAGCTCCAATTATTTAAACAGCTCTCTGGAGCTCTCTCTGAGCCACGAGACAGAATGTAAGTGCATTTCCACAAGATGCAATTTAAGCAAATTACTGAATAATGTCAAAGATTATGAATAGCTTTCTTTCTGCTATTTTCTACCTTCAGTGGGCAGATTGGATGCGACTCTGCCTGGAGACCAGACTGTACGATGTGAGGATTGTTATGTCCTGTATTATCAGACACCCAAAACATTTATGTGGCACCTATAAATTAGTGGAAAGAGTAAATAAGTAGAAATCAAAAACGACACGCTCACTCCCAATATAAATGGTAAAAGGGTGCCGAATCCTCAACTGATATCAATCAATCAACTGATATCAAAAACGGTCAAAATAGGACAGCACTCCAACTGAAGCATCTTTCATTGCCACACGAATGTTTCGGGCCAGACGCCCTTCTTTAGCGTGTGTACTGGCAATAACATAACAAAATCTTCCCAGGTGTGATTGATTATACCCACAAATGCAAACAACATAGTACATCACAGCAAGGGGGGGCAATAAAAGATTTTTAGAGATTAGATTAGAAGAGTAAATGAGGACAACTGATGTGCACTCAGTACAGTCTGAGTTACGCACACCATCTGTATCATGCATATTTCTACTTTTGCAGTTCTCCTTTCGGCATTGTTTTTTAGGTGTTAGTGGGAGTTTGAACTTAAAGAAGTATGTCACTTCTGGAAAGATAGCCTCTTTTTTTTGGTCAGTAGAGAGACACAAATACCTCTGAAAATGGTGCTACATGACCAGAGAAAACAAACAGAAAAAGCACTGCAGCATCCGCTTTTGCTCAAGAGATAGAAAACCTGCAGCCGGCTGGTAATAAATGCTATCATATTATATTTAGACGGTAAGTTAAAAAATACTTCTAAAAACATTTTAGGCAAGAAATCAGCAACTCAGTGACAGAATGCATGTTTATATTTGACATAAAGGCACCTTTTGCAGCAGCGTCAGTTTATGACACGGCTGGACCGCACGTGTTATGCTTACAGGTTGCCAGAGGGCCGCTTTTGCAATGGTTTGATACGCCATCCATTTGAAATGCTGCTGGTAATGACATACTGTAAGGAGCTAGAACAATAAACCCCAGACTTCCATCAGGGAGCCCGCTGATCGCTTCCCAAATGAATTTTGAGACAAACTAAATGCCAATATTTGACGGGTTGGGATAAGAATGTGCTGGAGAGTTGGTTAGATTAAGAAAAAGTTACCCACAGTTCACGTACACATACTATCCACATTGTTATGACACAAAGCTGGTTGAAAATTGGCAAATTATCCCTTTAAGTACACAATGCTGCAAATGTCAAGTCACCTCATTAAACAAGGAGAAATCTTTTCTAAGAGCAACTAACTGCAAATGATTTACTTCAGATGTCTCTGCTCTTTAAGGTGGTCGCCATCACCTAGCCAACATGACATTGTTTATCACAAACGCTCGCATCTCCTGCACAATAAAATGTCTAATTTCCTACTTTTTGACCTGCCCTGCACTTCGTATTTGTCTCCCTGCCTCTCTGACAAGCAGCATTTGTTCTCGGCTTGAAAACAGCCTTCCTCTGAGACTGAAGAATGAGTGTGACAAGGGAGGTGGCTTTGAAATGAGGCTTTAAAAATGAGGCGGGGGGGTGGGCACGAGCTTGCGGCTCCCAAATGGTATCACTTACAATGAAACAGACCTTCTCATTAGGATGTCTACACAATCTTTCTCTGGCGGTGACCTGTGGGGCTCGGAGCAGAATGGGAGGGCGCAGTTCTGCTGGGCAAAAGGGAAACTGACAGTCTCATTACAGCAAAACATTCAGGCTGTGCTTAAAAGGAAATGACAGGTCTATTTACCATCAGTGCCAAAGGGAAACGGCCTTGAAACACGTACACACACACACGCACACACACACACACACACACACAATTTCCACTCCAGTATAAGCAACTACATCTACACATGCATGCGACCTTTCCCCGCATGCAAGACATGTTGCAAGGTGTAACAAACCAATAGGATTACTTTATTTGTGAAGAGTACATGTCAACTGCGGTCAAAGCTGGATGGATTCACCCATTATTCGCTATTGATTCTCTCCGAGCAAATACTCCAGACGAATTGCTGTGGCAGTCCACTTTTCACGAGTCCTGTCATGCCTCGCAGGGTTTTAAAGAGCAGCACACGACCACGCCTCGCTAAAGGAATAGATGCATGATGAATCCATCATGGGAGGCTAAAAGATAAGATACAAAGGTAATGAGGGCGACCTTTGCTGGATAATAAGGTGGTGGGAGCTAAAAATAAATGGTAGGTTGTTTGTTGTTGTTTACAGTAAGGTGGATGATGGGAAACTTTACAGCAAAGTTTGGTAGAGAGCTTTGATCAGAAGAGACTTCAGAGATAAGGTCCAGTAGTACAGAGTACACTGACTAGAGGCAACAAACTTTATTTAAAAGACTGAGGTTTTGATGCCCTCAGAGTCAAAACACATCTGATCTCGAATCATTAGTCGTTTAAATAAAGTTTGTTGCCTCTAGTGAGTGTGCTCCAGTATACTTTGTCTCTCCTGATATAAAAATGTCGTACCTGTGAAGTCACGAATGCCATCACTCGTGAGGTGGCTGAAGCTCACTAAACCATTTCCTCTAGTAGAGAGGTCTCTCAGAATAAGCAGTCCCAAATTATGACCTGGCATTAACATACATTTTGGTGATCCACACACTAATGGACAGCTGAGATACATCAACAAGAAAAAAAGTCAGCACACTGCAGCTGCCTTATGTGTTCTGTTGTGTGTGTTATGATTAAAAATGTGTTCAAAAAGAGAATTTTGCGGGGCGCCCTGTAGCTCAGCTGATAGAGCTGGGCCATGTACAGAGGCTGTGTCCTCGCCACAGCGGCCGTGGGATCGAGCTTTAAGTCAAGCTATTACTGTCCTATCTCAAAAAAAGGCAAAAGCTCCCAAAACAGAAGAGAATTTTGTGAGGAACAAAGACGAAGGGGTGGGGATGTAAAGCATGCTAATGGTGATAATGTTGTTTTCTAGAATAGAACAGGGACTACACATGCATTTGCTTCTCCCTTCTCCTTTTAGAAAATGAAATGTAAGGTAATGTTTTTTATTGAAAATTTATTTTATATGTGTACTATTATTTTTTAGAGATTTTTCACTTTTTTGTATTATTTTATTTTTATTTTATTTATTTATTATTAACAGCAAAGTTTTACCACAGTTCATTTATACACATTTACAATTAACCACATTGGTATGACAATAGCTGGTTGAAAATTGGCAAAGTATCCCTTTAAATAAAATAATAATAATAATAATAATAATAATAATAATAATAATAATAATAATAATAATAATAATAATAATAATAACAATGGTAATAATAATAATAATAATAATAATGATAATGATAATGATAATAATAATAATAATAATAATAATAATAATAATAACAGCTGAACTGCTGATGCATGTCCCTTAGCTTCAGGGAAATTTTAGTTCCTACCTGTTCTTTTTGTTGTTGTTGTTGTTGTTGTTGTTGTTGTTGTTGTTGTTGTTGTTGTTCTTGTTTTACAGGGGATGGTTGTAAGTGTAACGATAACAGAGTATAATGTGCAGCAATAAGAGCTGAGAATCCTGACTTGGACCCTCAGAGAGAGAAGTTGGGTGTTTTATTGTCTCACCCTGTTGGTGTTGATAAAAGAAGATTTTCAAAGAGAAACTGTGGTGGGCTTATTACCATGAGCCTGCATGAAGGGAGATTACTGCCCGATTACAAAAACAGGGTTGTAAAACTTGACCAGCAGGTCGAAGCACCAAAATGTGAGTTAAAACTTCCCGGAGCAGAGAAAGTACCACGTCTTTTTCTACAACAAAACAAAATTAAGTCTCATAAGCTCCAAGCAGCCGCTTCTTCTCACCTGATAACTTTCCTCTCCAGTTAATCAACTTTGTGTTTCATGGAGAAAAATAAAACTCAAAGGACCTCATATCCATACATAATTCATTATTTAACAGTAAGGCTTTGTTTTTATGCTTTTGTGACAGCACACTGGAAACTAGTGGTGTAAGTCTGAACACTAACAACACACTTTAATACTCCCTAAGCACCCAGAGGCTCGACATGTTTGGCTGAGTCAGCCTCACACACACACACACACACACACACACACACACACACACACACACACACACACACACAAAATCTTTCCTGAGAGGGCCAACTAATAACCAACAATAGAGGCAATATCCACAAACTTCTCTCAGCAAGAAGAACATCAAATGTCCACTGAGCTGTAGGGTTGTACTCAATCAGTACTCCATATCAGTATTCAACACATTTAAGGTATCGACCATAATAATAATACCTGTATGTGATCCTTTTTGTAGCCAAATCTGGAAAAAAGACTACTTCTCTAGTTTTGCTCACAAGCTCGCTCGCAACATTGCAAGTGTTCCTTGATTTAATGCAATATGTGACTGGCCCACTACCACAGCATCTTGTTTTTGACATTGGCAGTTGAGCCTTTATATATATATAACTAAATATGCACTTAAATTTGCATAACTTTAATCCTTAATAAACAACACAGTCTGTCTGTGATGATGGTTGGGGTTAGGCACCAAAGTCACAAATGGTTATGTTTAGGCAGCAGAGACACATGGTAAGGTGTAGAAAAATCACATTCAGACACACGGGACTCCAGACTCCCGCACGAAAAATGGTTGTTTGTGGGACCCATCCACCTCGCCACGTGCCCAATCTATTAACTCATTCTCATTTCACACTCAGAACGTCGCATGGTGACGTGGAAGGTCACTGATCGACCGTCACCATGCGCGGCTTTGGAGTGAGACTGGGCTGTAATAAAACAATAAAAATTCACTCCCTGTAAAGTTGTCACGGGGGAGGGAATTGGCTATATAGCTATTTCTGTAGTCAGCCTCAAGTGGCAAGTTGAAGAACTGCAGTCTTTAGCACTTTTATGTTGGCCAAATTTTCTAGCCCCGCAGGTTTTCGATGGATGACGTGTAGAGAGCAAAAGTTCTAGCGGTGCTTCCCCTCCTTACGCACTGCTGATGGACAGCCTGTCTTCACTGCTGCACGTCTCTCAGCTCTCTTTAGGCTGTTGCCAGGCCTTCTCCACCCAACACATCTGATTACTGCTCGTCCCTGATGGATATTGATCACTCGCTTTCAGTAAGCTTTGTCTGTCAGTCTTACCATCTGAATCCCTGCATCACTTTCAACCTTATGAAATATTAACACCGGCTAGCGCAGGCCAATCCCATGGATCAATGCCTCTCAGGGTGAGGTGCTCAAAACTTTGAAGAGAAGATGATCTGGATTTTGGCATCCTTCAAATCCAACCAAGCCTCTGCATTTTTTCCCTGCAAATAAACCCTGTTCCAGTCGGTGCTACCCAGCTGTACACTGAATTATCCCTTACAGTTGGGATCGTTCAGGAAGAGGAATAAAAGTTAAGTGTTTAATCAACAAAGCCACTGAAGAATTAAGAGCTCAGCAATGAAAAAACAATACTGAAATGTTTGGTTCAGGGGAAAGAGGTTCACCTTCAGCTTCACAAAGGCTTCTCATGATTTGTTTTACAAATCTTTGTTTCGAAACAGGAACTTCAACAAAGGACGGACACATGAGCATTACGTCTCCAGCGGCGTTAACAATGCAAAGATTAGGAGGATGTTTTTGAACTGAAGCAGCAAATGAGCAGATTCACCATAAAGCAGCAGCAGTTTGCCGAAGGCTTACAGCGAGAGAAGATAAAGAAAGGATTACACAGGAGGTGAATTAAGGAAATTGTAGACTCCTCTGTGTGTGTATATGATTTGTTGGGGAAAGAGAGAGCGAGAGTGATGGAGCTGTAAAGAGAAAAAAACAAACAAACAAGGAGGAAGCAGATTGAAATGGAAAGAGAGGGAGATACATAAAGAGACAGATGGGTTCATATAATTGAACAAGCGTCACGCCATAATAGATCAGCCTGATAGAGCAGGAAACTTCTGCTTTGATGGATGGCTTGATGTCTACATCTTAATGGGCTCTACTGATAGAGGAGGCAAAGAAGCAGAGATCTATAAAATCTATACTAATCTGGATTGTGTAAACACCTCCTCCATCTTCTTTTTTTCTGAATTGGGGGGGATGCCATGTGGGGAAATGTCTACCCACCCTGACAGATTTATCTAGATCCCACTTTCTGATTCATCATCACCCTTTTCAGGTGTTTTTGTTGTCGCTCAGCTACTCTCTAAGGCTCCTTTTCTACTTTTGTTACTTTGGCACTATGGCATGATATTACTGATCAGCCCAGTCAGAGGAAAATGTTTGCATTGTATATTTATGCAAATCAATGATACGTTACATCTGTATGTTTCATATGTAGCATAAACGTTTCTAAAGTGACGTAGTTTATGAGCTGATTTTATCTTTGGGAGGTGGAGGGGATCGTGGACGGTGTGACACGCTGCAGAACACTGTTTTAGACCAACAAACAACAACCTTGGTTGTTTTTTTTTCACAACCCTTAACTTCATTTCCACTTATGTTTATGGCACCAAACTTGGGTGATTTTTTATCAACACATCACAATGTTTCCATGCGGCGTTTGTGGAAACCTGGGTGTTTTTAGCAGTACATCTCAAACTTTGCCAGTGGCATTTGTTGTACCAAACAATGTTTTTTTACTTTGCAGCATTTCCCAGCAGCATCTGTGGCACGGATGATTTTTACCAACACATTAGGGCATTTCCCAGAGTTATTTCTAGCAGTGTACCTGGGTGTTTTTTTGTTGTTGTTGTTTTTTTTCAACTACATTTTGGTATTTTTAGCAGCACATCACAATGTTTCTCAACAGAATTTGTGGCACCAAACCTGGGTGATTGTAACCAACACATCAGGGTCTTTCCCAGTGGTGTCTGTGGAACCGAAACTGGATATTTTTAGGAGCACATCAGTGCATTTCCCAGTGGCATTTGAGTGTTCTCTTACTGAACCCAGGTGTTTTTAGCTGCACATCGCCACTTTTCACAGTGGTGTTTGAGCCACCGAACTTGCATGTTTTTCACAGTTGCATCCTTGCTTTTCCAGCAGCTTTTGTACCACTAAACATAAGGATTTTAAGCAACGTGACAATTTCTTAACTACAACTGTTTTTTGTGCTAAACATAACCACAGCTTCACCATAGCTAATACACAATATAATGTAATGCATAAATGTAATACAAACATGGTTTATAGAAACGTACAATGTTTTCAGGCAGTTGTGTTGTGATATTTCGCCAAAGAAGTCCACAAAAACTCCCTCCTCCCATATTTTCCTTTCATTCAATTCTTCTTGCTCTCCCTCAGTTTCTTCTATCACACCATTTTCTTTATCTTGTTTTCAATCCTCGTCATAAATCAAGTTTCAGTCCAACTGTAATTTACCTAAATATTCCCTAAGATCCCGTTTTTTAGCGAATATGTTGTCCAAAATCTTCAAACTTTTTCATCTCTACCTGAAGTACCACTTGTCTAAACAGCTGCAATGTCATTGTGAGGACATCCTCAGAAATGAGATGAATAAATAAAATCCACACATGCAGTATAACCCCACTATCTCCCTGCTGTGCTGACTCACTTTGGTGGTCACGATGCAGAGTGAGGCAGGATGCTGATGTGCAGCGGCTCCAAGAGATACTGGTACACTGACAGGAAGAGAGGAGAGAGGAGAGGAGGGGAATACTCTGTTTTTATGACCCTTAACAAAATGATCTCACTGCCAAATTGATAAAAGTACATAAAAATGTTGACTGAAAATATATGGTATTATTCTAAAGATAACTGACTGTTCAATTCAAGGTGTGTGCAGTTTTCTCAGCACTGAGATCTTAATGTTTGAGCAGTTCTTATTCAGACACTTTAGGATGTGTACAGGAAGATTTCGGGAGTTCTTAGCCTCACTCACAAGCTCTTTATAAGCCCTGACTTTTTTATTTGCTAAAGAAAATTCGGAAAACTGTCAGATTGCATGCCCCTTTTTCTATTACTTTCTGCAGAGCCATTTCTTTAGGGGCTCGCTTCGAATTCAGTTTTGTTAAAAGGGCCTGACTTGGCAAGCTTCGATAAATAAATGGCATTAATCATTACAAACCTAACTTTCAGGCTATTCATGATGTCACCTTTGACAAGCAAAAAAACATTTTGAATCACAGAAAAATCATAAAATCGTATTTCCCCGCTCATTCCATTAGGTTTAGCATAAATCCTTGGCAACATTTTTATCACTGAGTAGTTAGATGCTGTATTACAGGTTATTGCCGTCAGTTTTTGTTCCTAACATGTTTGATATCTCTGAAAATTCTGAAAATAGGGTGAATTGTTTCATAACACCAGGAGCACTTCCCTAGATTCGAGATGCTTAAGTAAAGGTGTGCATAAATTACATCCAAGAGAGAATCACCATCATTTTTATTATCTTAAATTACTTCTAAACACTGATAAAACTAAATGTATGTTTTCTTCTAGAAAAATGACTAACAGTTCCACTGAAGTGACCATTACTACCCTTAATAGGACAATAACTGAATCAGTGTTTGCTTATAAATAGTTTCCGATTAGACGACAAGTTGTCCTGTTAAATCGCTGGAAGCAAAACTTTACTTTTTTTTTCCTTTTTTTTTAACAGAAACAGTTGTGCTCCACACCTGATGCTAACCAGCCAGTCGTGGATTTGTAGAAGAACGGTCGTGCGCTGCAAGGAGGACATTATGCTGACATGTGACTTAGCTTTTAATAATAAAAGAATATTTCTGTACGTGTTGTTGCAGTCGATTCTAGGAAGCTCTTTCTTGTCTTATGATGGATTTTTCAAAAGCATTGTAATAAGTTTTATTACAAAGCATCCCTACCCTGAAAGAATCCATTTTCCGTGCTGTCACTTCACTGCACTAACAGAATAATAGAATTACACTTAAGCGTGGACGCACGCATCCACATGTGACAGCTGCGATTGGAACTCTCACAACCGGACTGTTAAAGATAATCACACACGTAGGGCCGGCAGACAGCTTATCTAATAAAGTGTCTCAGACAAGAAAATAAATTAGATTTTAATGTGTTTTTTAATGTGAACATTGTCAGGTGTGAGTCCAGCTTAATGAAATGTAGACTGGAGGAAAAGGGTTGAAAATGTTCTATTAAATTAAGACCCCTGAATATAAGTGGTTTTTTTATCCCTCTTTTGTGTCTCCGTCTTTTATATGCATGCCTAAAAGCTGCTACTCCTCTGTGTCAATCATAAAACCTCAGGTACAGAATGCAATTTCTCCACAACCTGAGCGCCCACTAGGAGGTCAGCATCACAATTCAGCTAACGGGAACAAAGTAAAATGAAAGCCATTAAACATATTATAACCTTCTGTCGCTGAGCGAGAGAGGGTTGGCGTCAGTCCTGCCAATGTGTTTATCAACCAGCCGAGCGTGTGGAGAGAGGAGCGTGGCAGCTCGTGTGTGTGTGTTAGGGAGAGAAACAAATAGAGACAGTACAGCATGTGCAAAAGCTTAACCTGCTCAGCTTCTCATGTGCTCTGATACACAGGTGCATTCAAATATTGGCCTTAAAGTACAGTTTTCTTTTTAGATGTTTGTAGTCTTTTTAACCACAATGTGTGTTAAATGAATAGAATTTCATTTTAAAAAATCATGCATACAACTAGATCTCATTTCAGTATGGTGCTGGATGAGTTTACACAACAGTCTATAAAATCTGTAATTAAACCTGCCTCACGGAGAAACTGCTTCCTCAAAATCGATTAAGGCTGAACACATTGCAGCTGCTAACAAACAGTTAAGCCAGTGTTTGCCACCAAAGCGGCTAGACCCACATGATAAATCTATGATAAAGTTGGGAAATTTACACTTCTCAAAGAAATTCAGTTTATATTTTGTCTTTTCCCCAATTTTTGCTGTCATGTCTTGAAATAATGTCTAGCTTTATTAGTAACAGTTATTTAAATAAAATCTAAAAGGCCGGCGTTTCACTTTGCTGATGATTACGAAGTGCGAGCAGTGCAAGCAAACTGTTACAAAGTACTCAGTTTGGATGTTATCAGTCAATTAAATGGCCATTACCAAAGATATCAGCTAGAAGGAGACTGCCACACCTACGGTTAGGTACAAAGGCCGTTATCAGCCCATCAAATGGTTGTTTGCTTATCCAACATTGTGAGATGGTCGCCATTTAGTAAGGTTTTACTTTATCTTTTGTTTAGAGGTTTACAAAAAGATATTACAGTATGTTAGTTAACCCTTTGAAACTTGAGCAAATTGACTTGATTTATTTCAAAAACATTGGAAGAAGGTAATGAGCAAATTAGGAGGAAGAAATTACTAAAAAGTACAAGTACCTGAAAATCAGCAAAAGAATAAGAAAGTTGATAAAACAATAAGGAAATTACATTAAAAAATGCTTTTACAAAATATCAAATATGTAATTATGATAATTATAGTTTCTCTAGCTTTTTAAGATCTACTACTTTTTTGCAATTTGTAGAACATTTCTTACCAAGTTGCTCACCGCCTTTTTTTTTTACCATGAATTTGAAAGAAATCAAACCTTTTTTTTTTCAGGGCTCAAAGGTTCAAATTCTTGTGAAAGTCATCTGAAAACAGCACAAGAGATGTCAGATGTCAGGTATCAGAGGGTTACAACAACCGTCTCTGATAAAAATAATTCAACACTGAGTCTTGGTTTTGCACAAAACACAAATGATGCTCTCCTGGCTAGTACATTGCTTGTTTGACCCATCCAGCACCTCCACCTCCCATCTTTTCTTGCTCCTAATACCACGTCACATGACTTCCTCCTTTCCTTCCATCATAATTATTATTGTCATGAGTAATTGCTGCCTAACAATAAACATAAACAGCAATTTCATGGCCTGATAATGGCTTTCTGACCTAATAGTAGGTGTAGCAGGCTGCATCTAACCCATATTTTTGACAATTACATGCAATGATAACAGCCATTTAATGGCCTGAGAACAGCTGACCTGACTGAATGAGGGATAGCTTCACTTTGCTTTATGCCAGAAACAAATGGAATAAAGCAATATTTCTGCCTTTCGAGATGGTCAGTTTGTGATCATGGAATCAAATTGGCAAAGGGATATTGTTGATTACACGTCGGACCTAACATGCCATCTTTCAAGATTTGTCTGATGGACAAAGGTGAACAGAACAGAGACACCAGGTGCCAACAACATGACTGAAAAGAAACGAGATAAGACGATGTTTAACTTGGCGCAGGGCCGCCCACAAAGGGAGAAAAACATATATGAACAAATGATAGCATTCATTTTATTTTAAACGACAGTGTTCACCATTACTTATTAAGACAAAAAAAACCCACTGTATTTCTAGTTTCTTTGGTAAAATGTAGATCTCACCTCTCCAGGAAATGGTATGTCTTTTTTGTTTCCTTTTCTTTCTCCATTGCCAAGGGAAAAAACTGCAGGCAGTCATCTACATCACCTGAGAAATGTATTGATCTAAACTAGGAGAGAACACAAGCTCGTGTTGAATTGGGGAAGGTCCGTGAACTGAACCTTTTCAGGGGTCCAGCTCTGTGGGCGAGCCTGGCTAGGCATTGGGCAGTTCCTCTTTATGACACAGTACATGGTTAAACCAAGCTGAAACCTCAGAGGCTGAAAAATTCAGCCAACGTGAAGTGCAAAAAACTTCACTTCATCGAACAACCACTTGAGGCTGACTCCAAAAGACAGTCAATCCCCATAAACTCCCATGCTAAAATGCTCAACTTTACTGCAGACATAAACATGTTTACAGCCTGGAACAAAAACGGTTTTGGACTCGAAAGCTGATTTCAACATTCATGACAACTGCACATCTGTTTACGTTTTATTAAGGCCTAAAATCTCACATAACCAAGGGTATGGATGCTTTGAGTGACAGGCTGTCTGGAGTCATTACAGTCTATAAGACAGATCCACCCCTCACTCCTACACAGCTCCACCTTCTAGTCCAAATATGACCAACCTCTGGCTCCAGATGTTCAGATGCTGAACTTGAGGCTTCAAAACAGCAGTCCACACACCAATGGGTCATGTCATGGTAGCTACATCCATTATTACTACAGGCTATGGGTAAAACAAGTGATTGTCACGCCCTACATTGACATTTCTGAGTCCCAATACATCAGTTTTTGGGGGGATGATAAAGCAGCCAAATAATGAGATATCTTCAAAAGTTGCATTCGTACCATGACTTGCACATCCAGGATTACATTGTTCCATGCAACAACATTAGTGTAGTTTAGGCTCTGATGTTTTGCGACTGAATTGAGGTCTCCCTACATTAAGACACTCTTAATACTTTATGACTGGTTTACCACAAACCAGCAGCTTCTCTTTGGCTTTATATCACATAAACTTCATCCTTAATAATTGATTTATTTAGTAAAATGGTACCGAGATGTCGGCTGCTCGAGTACATTTAGGTCACATTAGGTCAGTCTAACTTTTCAGAAACTGAACTGTGATATAAAGCAAAAAGATGAATATAGATGTTGATTCCTCCACGTGCATTTGAACTAAACTGGAAGGAATATTAATGCAACTGTACTTCAAGTCACAAGGGTTGCCAACCTCTTCTAGCGCACCTCACTGCAGTGTTTTGGACACTTTGCAAGACTCCCAACTTACATTCACCCTGAATAAATGAAGTGTTTTGCTGCTACTGTTGGCAGGAGCCTCCTCAGCCTTAGCCTCCATTTGTTTCTGCTCTCTTTTCATGCACCCTGGGAGATCTTTAGTACTAAAATGACTCCCGTTGGAGGGATTACTTGCAATGCTCTCTGGTTATGTTATGAGGATATTCTGTCTTGCCTCAGCAGGGAGCATCTGTAAGATGAAAATAATGCCATTATCATTTGATGTGACAAGTTCGCTCACACATCGATCCACTTTAACCCTTAATTCATTAGTTTTCCAACTAATCAGGCTATATAGCTCACTCATCGCACTCTTGGCTATCTGACATCTTTATCTAGCTCAGTCAAACTTGAGATGAGGCTAGAGAGTTGTTTTAACCCCAATAACTCCTCATGCACTGAGCTGCTGAGTTTCCCTTGGCTCTGCTCCCAGTGGAGCTGAGACACAGTCTGGCCTACTTCTCACTTTACTGAAGTAATGTTCTCTACCAGCACAGAGACAAAATTGTACAATGAGAGACACATACGGTGTAAAAAGAAGGGGAGACAGAGGACAATGCAGTATAAGGGAAAGAAAAACACAAACATTGAGGGAGAAAAACTAAGTCCGTTTTTTTAAAAAAAAAAACATGTTAATGACACTTCTGTCTTTACAAGGCTGTACTGGGCTGAGGCAGGAGGGGGATTAATAACACTCCAAAGGTTTCTCGCTACGAATGGTACTCAAAAATCCACACACGACCTTGTGTTTCTCATCACAAACTGAATGTGTCTTCAAGCTGTTTACCTTGCTCACAGTAACAGACCCATGAGGGTCTCACAATTTTGTTTATATAGATATATATTTTTTTTGTGCCTTAAAGAGTTCCAGCATATTTTCTACAAAATCCATCGTGATGGTACACATTGTAAAATACAATGTACTTACAGGGCATTGGTGGTTTACATTTGTCTCTTTTTCTCTTTTGGATGTTTTAAAATAATAACGGTACTGAAAAAGTAATGCTGCAATGATTTATAACTGAGATAAAATCATCCAAGTGGCCAAAAATGCAGCAGCCCAGTCACCAGAATAAAATATGGCATTGTACATTTCTGTAAACCACAGATATGTTACAAATGTGTATGTTATACATATCATATCACTATTTCTAAAGTGACGTAGTTTAAAACACATGTATACATTAGGGGTTGAGTTTCTCATCAATCGGAGGAGGGGATGTAGATAGTGTGACATCTAGGCAGACGGCAGACAGCAGTAGACCACTGTTCAGAATCAACTAACAACAAAAGCGGGTACTTTTTAATGACGTGAAGAAATTCTCAACAGTGTTTGTTGCAACATATATTTTTTTTATAACTCATTGCTAGCTTCTTTATGTATCGCAACCAATCCACACAGTTTAAGCCAAAACATGTTTTCCTAACCCAAACCAAGAGTTTTTTTACTTTAAAACACAACCGTACGTTAACCACAGCCTTCCATCCATCCATTTTCATCCATTTATTTGGACCAAGATACTCAAGACATCTCTCTCCCCAGCAACATTTTCCAGCTCCTCCAGGGGAACCCAAGGCCAGATGAGATATAATCCCTCCACTCTTTCTCGGTCTATTTAATGACCTCCTACCAGTTGGACGTGCCCAGCACACCTCTAACAGGAGGCGCCCAAGAGCCATTCTGATCAGATACCCGAACCATCTCAACTGGCCCCTTTCGATGCGAAGGAGCGGCAGCTCTACTCCAAGACCCTCCAGGATGACAGAGCTTCTCACCCTATCTGTAAGGCTAAGGCTCTAGGGCCCAGCCACCTTGCAAAGGCAACTCATTTCGACCACTTGTATCTACAATCTCATTCTTTTGGTCAATTCCCAAAGCTGACCATAAGTGAGGGTTGGGACGTAGATGGACCAGTAAATCTGGCTCAGCTCCCTCTTCACCACAACAGTTCAGTGTAGTGTTCACATCACTGCTGACGCCACACCAAACCGCCTATGACTATACCGTTTTCACAACATAAAACAATAAATTGACACTGAAAGAAATGTCTAAGTTTCAACATACCTGCTACCTATGAAGAATAAAAATGTAGCATTTGAAACATAAAAATACAACCTGAGTGCAAAATTAACTTTTTTAACCATTGGTCAAATGGCTCGTCGATGAGGCTAATTTTGTGCTTAACTGTAACGTGGTTTGCAAAAAGGTATAATGCCAACATTAAGTCTTAAGCATTAAGCAAATGCCTTAAGAAAGACTAAAGATCACTGAAGAGTAACACTACTCACTGGGTTGATATTGTTGATAGTTGTTAATGCCAACTTTAGCTTTGATTAATGTTTGCGTTGTCCCAGTGTCATGTCCATGAAAAGACATTAACTAGTGGAGAGAGATAAAGTACCAGAGTGGCTGCTGAAGACGTCTCTCAGAAAACAAAAGGGCAGAAATAAAGCTGGATAAAGCATAAGAGAAGCAAGACATCAACTGAGGAGAAGAAAGCGTGCAGCTTAAGATTGATTGGTTTGGGCAGAATAAGAGACAGAGCCGAACGAGAGGAGACACTAATGGAAAAACGATGTGTGGTCCTACTTCCGTATCATTCATCAGTCAAGTGTGGGATGTCTTTTCCCTTTTGTGTGTGTGTGTGTGTGTGTGTGTGTGTGTGTCCATCCAAGTTCTCTAATGGACCCGGGGCTACATGGGGAGCGTGCCTAACAAAAGTTCACATTCATTAGTCATAACCTGCCACTTGGTGTTGCAACCCCCGCTACCTCAGTTCCGGACGATCCCCGAGCTCCCTCAGCTATCTCATCCACTTCACCCAAAACACAACACTGACAAAGATCCATACAGAGCTGCTGTTTGATACAGAGGCATCAGCATCAAATTGAGAAAGTTTTCTAACCGGGTAAAACTCCTTGTCACATAGAGTGCCCCAGGGGAGCAGGTTAACTTTGCAATGGTTCCCCATCAAAAAGCCAATGGGATTCATCTACTGCATTTCGAATTACTGCCAAAATTAAGCTCTGTGGCAAACAATTGTTTGTGACACATTTTTTTTCCAGCAAGATAATCTTCATAAATTAACATCACTTTTAGGATTTTCAAAGCCTAAATGCAATTGCCATGAGTAATGTAAAAAGCTAACATTAGACTATAAGCAAACTACACTATGGTAGCCTCTGTGTTCAGATGATGACGTTCTGTAGTCTCATTTGGCCTCTTGTTAGCAACTGCCTTTTTAAAGACACAGAAGCTTCAAAGTTCATAGCGAGGTATTTCTTGACATATTTTGAAGTGTGGAACAAAACATGAAAGTCTCTTTAGCTTGTGTTAACTACATACTTTTTGTTTTTTTGTTTTTTTTACAGCATTACCCAAAAATCTGTTTAAAAATTCAGCTGACTTTAAGATGAGGCCAAACATGTGGGAATTTTTTTTTTTCTACCAACACCCACTGACCACATCACAGTGCAGAGGGAAGTGTGTATCTTCAGGTCTGTGAGTTATCTTGAGAAACTGAGTCAAAGGTACACTGCTTTTGAGTTTTTCAAATTTACTTTTTTGACATTTTTGGCCACAAGCAAAGAGCCATCTCACTCCATTATAGTGGAGAGAAGGCTGATATCTCTAAGACCAATATCTTCAACACTCAGCAACTCACAGAAAAACAATATAGACTGATAAACAGCACTACAGGCAAGAGGTAAAATATGTATTCTAGATTTGGGGGTGAACCTTTCTTTCAAATGCCAACAACAACTTGTCAGATTGGAAAAGGGGATTGATTGATGTAACATCTGAATTTTAATTGTGAACCATCAACTTAGAAAAGAAATCCAGCACATTTCTAGATAAATAATATAAAAAGTTGATGAAGCAAAAGAGGCAGGAAGAGTTTTTATCGCTGTGTGTTTGGTTCCAATATTTCCAACAATGCCTCAAAATGAACGTGGAGATGATTTATTGATGTTCAGATCCTGCATATAACGCCTCTATTATTTATTGAAAAACATATTTAATATTTCGGCACCTCTATAGTCAGGACCATCCCGTCCCAGCTGGAGGATGATAAGAGAGCTTTGAATGGACTGTGATGCCTCATTATTTTTTAGCACAGTCTGCTTGGTGAGCTGCTTCGAATGAACAGAACAGGTGTCACCACATTGGGCTGAAGCAGCTCTACACTGCATTAGCACAACAATGGCTGCAGGTGTATTTATTCACTGCCGAGCTCGACCTCCCATCCAAATATTAACACCTTGCTGAATATATTCACTTCCACTTTGTAGAACTCTGCTGTTTCTCTTACTCGCGCTCTGGTTTTCATAATTGTGTCTGAATGTGGGGACGGTGAGAGTGTGTGCGTGTGTATGTGTTAAGCTCAAATGCTCTTTGTGCAGTTACAGTCCTTTGATGTGCAGTCCTTTCTAATTCCTGCCAAAATTTGACGAGCGGGAGAAGGTTGCGCTACGTCTGATTACAACCCAGAAAACGCCTGTGTCATTGTTTCCCTAACAAAACAAAATGTTAATCCCTATTATACCATGCATATCTGTGAGATTAATTAGGGATTAAACAATTTGCTCTTGGAGCAAGACCACTGTGTGAGCAACAAAGACTCATGGTGCTACAAAACCCAGATAGACAACAAAACTGCCCGCTTACTGAATATTGTTGCCTGTGCTCGTTATTTGATGTCACCATCTGCATCATAAATATATCTCACATACACTACACACAATCACACACACAAAAACACACTCGCTAAGATCTGGGTTCAATGAATGTTAACCACCGACACTCTCAGATTGGCTTGATAAATTACGTATCATCTAAAATATTTGTATGTTTTTAGAGTTATGTAAACTTTATGCTTTGACTATAGATTGCGGTGTGTGGCAAGTCATACATTCTTGTGTTTAATCCCTGTCTGCAAAACTATTATTATCTCTGGGATAATAATAAATCTGAAGTGTAAACCTGTGTGTAAATATAGCACCAAAATAAAAAATAAAAAATAGTACATCTCTCTGTGAAATATGACATCTTTGATGTAACTTCAAAAGTCTCTTTGGGCCATTTCAATGCAAATTTTCACTGTCACACTCTGAAAACATTGTGTCAGACCTACATATGAAATGACCCACTTTGTATTTTCACCAGTAGTAGAACTTCTAAAAAGCAGCACACAACAGTGTAAAATAATGCACTGCAGTATCTTTTTAACTTTAAGTATAGAAGTATCATCAGTAAAATGTAAAATATAGAGTTGAGGCCCCTCCAAAGGGTCACAAGGGGAATCTGCAGGGCTGTGGGTTGCATAGGTATAGATTTGGGGGTGGACGCTGGGGAAATGTGCATTTAATCTGCATAGAGAAGTGTCAAATGGTATTTCTCTAGTTAGTACAGGTAACTACTAATTGTATTTAAGTGTAGTAGGGGAGAGTTGGGTCAGTTGGGACATTTTTGCATTGACATTTAATAGCGGTCCATTACTCTCAGACGGCTTAGACAGTAATGAAAATAATTTGATCCCTGAATAAATACGGGTGTCTGCAAACAATTTATAATTTTTTTTTTTGGAGCCCAACCCAAACATGAAATGCACAATTCTGTGAAATCTAGGAGTGCATTTACCTCAAAATTTAGCCTGCCCATGACAGTTGTGACAGTGAATGGGACACATTGTTCTAGGATAAAAATATGGTTTAAACTGGAAAAAATGCTAACTCAATTTGAACACCCTTATATTTACCATGTCACTTATTTAAACATTTCTTTGAGGGAGGAGGATAACACTGGTAAAATAAAATAAAATAATTGCTAAATTGTAATAAGGTATAAACTATAAACAAAATATTCACAAAATCACACACATCCAACAAAAAAACTAGGTGCTGGACAGGAGATAATACAAGACATGAAAAAAAAGCCCACACACTAGATTATGCTCCCATAAATATTTCATTCAATTATCCCTGAGGTAATGTTTCGAACTACATGAGCTACATGCTCCTCATCAGACCAAAAAACTATGAATAGTACAGTCCCGATGGCCCCTAGGTAACTGTTCCAACTGTCCTTAACAAAAATCAAACAACTAATACTACAATGAACTGACAGTCTAGAAAATTAGTTTTCTAATTATATGTTTTTTTGGTATGTAAAAACTAATGGTGGAAGAAAACTAACAAAAGAGCCAAAAATGTACTTGGGGAATTGAGGAATATTCAGACAGTCTCCATTTTGAGGTTGAAAGTTAAGAGGGTGTTTTCGCCATCAAATCTCAGGTGAGCTTATGCCAATAAATATGAATATTTATCATCATGTAGTGTATAGTATTACTGTCAGTCTAAAAACAGCCAAGGGAATTCACTGATGTGCTGCCCAAACCCTCCACACACACACACACACACACACACACACACACACACACACACACACACACACACTGAGCACACACTGTATACCCACGACTGATTGCAAATTCCCAAATGCACCTACAGATTGGTTGCAGTCACTTTACATTCACACAAACAGGTGAAAATCCAAAGCGTTGACAGAGAGGCAGGTCCAGGTGGGTTCCTCTGACACCTGCTGTCCGACAGAAACAGAGCATGACAAATACACTGATGCCTCAATAGACCCCCGAAACCAACTAGCATTGTGCTGTCAGATCAGAGTAAACAAGTGAATGGGCTTACAAGGAACTCTGAAACTGGTTCAGATCAGACTCATTCAAGTGCATCTGGTTGTAAAGTTGTTCATGTTCCCTTTTGGGCTCAGCTGCTTTGATATTTGGATATAAACTGACACACGGCAGTTCTCAGCAGCTTGCTTCACTCAAACCACTGAGCAGAAATCAATCCAACCTTTAAACTGTGTCTTATCCTCTAATCAATCTCATTAATTACTGGCAACCAACACAGGATCAACTTCCATCAGTTTAAGCCTGACTTTGCTGAGGATTAAACACAAAAACACACATTTTGCATCATAGATCTTCCATCAAACACTCATTCATTGCGCCAGTTAGTCATTCAAATCAGAATACCACACTGAATCAGTGCAGCTGTAAGTGTACACTGAGGAGGATTAGTTTGGATTAGGAGTGAGTGATACAGGAACTCAGTGGGACTCAGGATGTCATTATTTCTGCCGGCCCAGGGAATACTCCCTCCTAGGGAAGGACTGCTGCTACTTTTCACCACCGGCACCAGATTCTGAGTTAACACTGGTCAGACCCCTGTCCTTAACTGATCCATTATTTTTAATCAACTACAGAGAAGCCAGTCTCTGGGGATTAATTAGACAAAAAATGTGATTGCTTCTAAATTGTCTCTATTATGAGAAACAAACTCATTTTATGACTGCATAGGTGTATTACACAAGAATAAACATGCTCAAATTAAAAGTTTTCACAAAAACCATGCTTGTTTCCTTTTTCCTGTCAACAAAACAGATGTTGGGGTCTCTCACCTTCATGTGATATTTGTAATTAATGTAAACAGCCTTAAATAAGTTGATGTATTAAAAACTTCAACCAAGCAGCAATCTCCGAGGCAGAAATATGAAGCCAATAACTAAGTGCCAAAAACTGCAGTTCATCAAATGGCCACTTGAGGCTGGCTACACTTAATCCCAAACCGCCAAGAAGTGCACCAGGTTCAAATGCAAGTTTTACATAGTGGCCAAAAGTGGAATTACACCATTAGGGCTGGTCACAAAATGCACACTGGCCCAGAAAGACTTCTCCCCATTGACTTATATAAGATTATAATTTTTGTGTGTGTCAAAAAAAACCCTGAAACGACTCATTCACTATCTAGACTTAAGCCATCCAGTTCAATAACATTTGGAAAGTCTAAAAAAGTGGCAACATTAAATATTTGTGATCACCATTCAAGCTAACAAAGCGCTAAACCGTAAGTCAGTTGCTCGGTCGGCGGAAGTTACCCACTCACACACATCACCAAATAAGAGCAGAGATTTACTGAAAAAAATATGTGATAAGAGTGATTATCCTGTCATAAAAATTTGCAATTTAAACTCCCCCAATTAGCGTCTCCCCATCACCTTGATTTGATTAGCCTGCTGCTCTCTACCTGCTCTGTTGTGATGAGCTCTCCTCGGGTATCTGCAGGAGGCAGTGCTGTGATTAGATGTGCTTAGTCATCCACTAAGTGACAAGCAACACACACACACAGACATACATGAACACACACACTGTACATGAAAACACCTTTCATCACGTATGCAAAAGCACAAAAAGCAACGGTAAAGCTCTATAAGTGCACACAATACTGCCTTATAAACCCAGAAAACAGGGTGCTTTAAAGTTTTCTCATCGTGAGTGTTTAGCAGATACTACCCCGTGTCATTCAGTGTTATTTTGCAAGTGAATGTATGCGACCTCTCCTTTTGCTCCACATCATTTCTCCTAGAAATAAACCACACACCAGACACATTTTTTTGTCCAAGGAAAATGGAAAAATCTCCAGCAGGCAATAAAGCTACAAGGATGAAAATCCATTCAGCGGTTTCTTGCTAAAATGAATAAAGATGTTCCTACGTGATCAAATTAACAATCTTGATCCGCAGTATCTGCTTGGATACTGATGCCATCAGAGTTCAGCAGAAAGCTGTGTAGGGGCTTCAGCGAGCTATGATTCATGTTCCTGCTCACCAATGAATATCTTTGCCATGTGAAATTGCCTAATAAATATGCACAGTGACGAGGCATGACTGGAATTTTATGGTTCATGAAGGGCCTCGGAAGCTCAAAGGCATAAAATAAGTCATCACCTTGTGCAGCCTGCATTTCATGTTAACACTTAACAATACAATTAATAAATCAAGTTGAAATAGCGAAATTAAATCACACTGAATTGTTTTTATTGCTGCACAGACCACTTAAGAATTGTCCTCTATACAATTATACACCGATGGTTCTTACATAAATTCTTATTTTCTGGCTATTTAAGCACATCAGAAGATTGCTTTACTCTAAAGGGGAACCCTTGATTTTCTCTGTATGTTTGTGTGTAAATTCTTGCAGCCATGGCAGCCAAACTAAAGCATTTTGCCTCTGAAGGTCTTCAAAGTCACCCTGTAGACTTCAAAGGATGAGCAGCTGACATGAAAAACAATATGCACCTAAAAGAAAATATGTATTAACACACAAAGATTCCCTATATCCCCCTCAGGACTACTTTGAAGTGTTCTGGACTTTTCTCGGGGCATTTGCAACATGAAAACAGCAGAATAAACACACACTGCCCAGCCGGTGAGAACTGAGTCCACAACAACAAAAAAATCTTGCTTAAGCTCTGCCTCTCTGCAAAGACAGCCATAAAAAAAAAATAAATAAAAAAAATCACAGATTTGCAGTTTGAATCTTCAAGTTGCAACACTGAAGTTTAGGTAAATACACGTCGGCTGTTTTTTAGACAGAAACTCTCATATCAAAATCTGCAGAAAACATAAGAAATCTGCACTGCCTCTGATATCTGTGTACAATAAATGCCCTTTTATAATATAATTATAATTCTATATTTAGTGCTAAAGTCTCTAGTTTGTTTAGGTTATCTCAAAACATCATTGCTGCAAGAGGAGATAAAAATGTCAAGCAACAAATGCAACTGGAGAACTAGAATTGATGTTTCTATGGACTTTATTGATCCAATGTAGACCATTAGCTGTGGACCTAATGGATGAATGATTGACACGTGATCAATCTTTTCTCCAGGGGTTTTCAGTATCAGGTTTGAGACTGAAATAGTAAGATTCATCAGATTTCTTAAATTTTGTTGGCAACTTTGTAAAATTCAGATTTAATTCACTGTATTGGCAAATATATATGAATCTCTAGTATCAAATAGTAAACTGAAATAGGTGTTTCTGGGTGTAATAACAAGAATAACTCTCCTGTAGCTTTTGAGCACATTTATCGCTCATTATCCCTAAATAAAAGTGTAGTGGATCAAACAACATACGAATGATCTCTTCAGCTTACTGATTTCGGGGTTAAAACTGTGGGTGGTAGTGGAGCAAAGGCCAGAGTGTCACTGAAATCAAAGGTTAATCCAAGAGGAGCAGAAATGTGCTCAAAAAAGTTTCCTGGCAGTCTGCCTGAAGAACTAAATTGAGATATACCTCTGTTCACCAACATCCCCTGAGGATGTTTTTGCCTCATGCTCTCTCTTTTGTCGATGTGTTTAAAATGTAAAATGCATGCCCTATTTCTTTGGGTTTTCTTTTTTGCTTTGATGTATTTAAGAAAGCCCTCTGTAACACTGTAGCCAAGGGACGCCAGATGAAAAATAGCTTGTGTATTTATTCATTTGTCCTGTCCCTTCTTAAATACACTAAATACTAAACACTTTTAAATGTCATTTTTGCAAATAAAATCTGAACCACATTTGAAGCTGATTTGAAAAAAAGGATTCTAAAAGGATTTTTATAGACACAAAAATCAGATTTTAAAGTCTTTTTTGTGTTTTGCTGAAATGGTCAAACGGGACATGACAGAAGTTAACTCTTAGGTTGCTGATGTTTTCTTTACTATATAGCATCTCTGGAATGCTATGAAAGAGACTTACTTAATTTTGCCTGGACGCTAATGTTAGGGGTTGTGCAGTAAATCTGACACTGATTGTCTTCTGTGATTATTTGTCAATTTCTCCTTGTTGAAAACCATTACTGTTGTTATAAGCCTCCATTTGTCATGTTTTATGTGCTGGAAAGCTGCATCACCAGGGAAGCTGTAGTTTCTAACACCACGTCGTTGCCACAGTAACCCACGCTGATATAGATCGGTATTGTCTGGACGCACAAATCCATTCTGATCACTCGCATATAACAATGCAGAGAGTAGTTCTTAGGCATCCAGTTTGAGAAATACATTTGCCTGCAGTCTGAACACAGCCTTTGGGGCTATCCTTACTAAAACCTGCTTTTTATCCAAACTTTTAAATTAAATCAACTCATTTTTATACTTCAGCAGCCATGTGCTGTGCTGAAACAACAATTCATGTCTTCAAACAAACAAAGCCATAGCTAACTCTGTCTTAGTGCTTAAAATATTTAGTTTTTAGATGAATGTTGTTAAATTGATTTTTGTACAAAGCATCGGACTTCAACACCTGAGACCACTGTTTCTGTCACGTCTACTACATCGACTGCTGTTAAACATGAAGGCAATCTATCCCTAACTCACAATACTATGACCATAACCTACAAAATCTAATAATCTCAACCAGATTAACCAATTGCATGATTTAACTTTACCACGGGAGTGACAGGTCATTCCCGTGGTAAAGTCAGAAAATATTGAAACAAATTGTTTTTTTTAAAGCTCACGGTAGTTGTTTTAGCAGAGACAAACAAATAGGGCTTGCTGGTAAACTTGGATGAATGAACATTCAAATAAATCCTGCCTCTCACAACACACTGGCACAAATAATGTTAATTGTGGCACCAAATGCAAAAACACTCTGCTGAGAGGGACCTTTAAGGCACTCAGGTTTTTGCAGCGGTGAACTCCTGCTGTGAGGGCAGCATCCGACAACCATCTCACTGTTGCTCTCTAACCCCCGAACTCTCTTTCAGGGCACGTTCCAGCAGCTCAGAGGAATATGGGAACAGGTATCTGTATAAACAGCTTGTTAAGTAAACAGGGCTGCAGTTCAACAGCTGCTATTGTAGGACTGGAGAGACCCGAGGATAATGAAAAAAGGTGCAATATGCTGGGATACACACACGACTGTGTACACACACAACCACACACACTCGCGCAGCAGCTCACACAAATACTCTGCATCCTATTTTGCCACCCTTTTTCTTTAATGCACACACGCGCACACACGCGCACACACACACACACACACACAGTTTCTGAGCAGATGCTGGCTGACAGGTTTGAATTCATGCTGGTGAAATGGTGAGTCAGCGCCCTCCACTCTTGTCAACAGCATCGAATCTCACCCTAATATCACCCTCCGTGTGTGTGTGTGTGTGTGTGTGTGTGTGTGTGTGTGCATGTGAATGTGGGCGTTGGAAGTTGAAAATGAAAAATGTAATCTTGTGGGAAGGGTCTGATACACACAATCATGTATTGTATGTTTAGGCTGTATAGATGTATGACACATACAGTTTTCCCTTATCTTAGATAGACACAATAGAATAGAATAGAACTACACAGAATAGAATGTGTGGAATAGAGTACGATAGAATGAACTAAAATAAAAGAGAAATGAGTATAGCAGATGAGAATGAGACATAATGAAAAAAAATAAAATATGACAGAACAGAGTATGACAGAACAGAATAAGATAAAAATAAAATACTATGACATAAAACAGAATAGAATATGGTAGAATACAATAAAACAACAATAGAATAACACACAGTAGAACAGAGTATGACAGAAAAGATAAAGACTGAAAAAGAATAACACAGAACAGAAAAGAGCAGAATGGAATACGACAAAAATAGAATAACATAGACAAGAACAGGGCATGATAGAATAGAATACGGCAAAACAGAATAACAAAGAACAGAAGAGATTGTAATAAAAAGAATAACATTAAATAAAACATAATGAAAAAGATTAGATTAGGGTAAGATAGAATAGACTAAAATAAAAAATAATTGAGTACAATAGAACAAGAGTGAGATGTAATAAAATAGAATAACAGAACAAAAAAGAGTGGAATAGAATAGAATAGAATAGAATAGAATAGAATAGAATAGAATAGAATAGAATAGAATAGAATAGAATAGAATAGAATAGAATAGAATATAGTGGACTAGAATGAGACAAAATAAAATAGAATGAGACAAAATATTAATAACAAAGGACAAAATAGAATATGATAGAAAGGCATAACACAGAACAGAATACAGTAGAATTTATTACGACAAAAATAAAACAACATAGAACAGAAGTGAGAATGATAGAATGGAATAAGACAAAATGAAATAAAATAACAGAGGACAGAACAGAATATGATTAAATAGAATAACACCAAATAAAACAGAATGAGAATGATACAATAAAACATACTATGACAGAATACAACAAGATAATTGTGTATGATCAAATAAATTAGGACAAAATGAAATAGCATGAGACAGAAGAAAAGAGATAGAAAAAGAATATTAGACTAGAATGTTAGAACTAAGCAAACACAAGACAGACAGATACAACCACGAAAATAATGAAAGGAAGGATGAAGAAGATGAGGAGGAGGCAGAAGAGAGTTGTACACCACTGTTATAGCAGATGATTGGCTCTCTGTGGGCCAGAGGCTTCACCTCTCGTCCTAATTACTGTTCAAGCACTGATCCATCAGCTCTCATGCTCCATTTTTCTTTAACCCTCTAATCACCAACACTGACCCTGCATCAGCTAAAAGTCAGAGCTTAAAATGCTCTAAAAAAAAATAAAAAAATAAATGTTTATCTTTTCAAAAACAGATGGTTTTCATGTGGAGGCTGATACTTTGTGTTGCAAATGTTTGTAAACTGTGAAAGGGCGGATGATTGATGATTCATCCAAAAAGACTAATGGGATTGCAATCCAGGACATACATATTTCATAAGAAAGAAATCCCTCATGTAATTGCAAATGCTGTGAATCAGTAGCTCAGCAGATGGGCAAGTATTGTTTTTGTACAAAGAGGGAGAATTTTGAGTATTTTCATGTAACTTTTGGAATAAGTAACACCAAATTTTATTATGGTATCACCATAGTAAGTGTTTAAGGGCTCTGCTTTAAGTGTATAGTTGTCAGTGCACTATAGTAGGTGCATTACAACTTATCAGACAGAGCGCTTTTTGCAGATATCAAAGTGCAAGCTGCACTGCACTGCCTTTTCTGTTAAAGCATTTTTTTCTCTTTTATTAAAGGCCGCTTGGTGTGTCTTTTCGTTGTTGATGATGCTGGCAACCCACAGAACAGCAGCACTCATGTAACATGCTAACAGTGGATCGGCAACGTGGAACATTTTTTGCGGACATTAGATGGCAAAATTCAGCCAGAGACTGTGTCGTATCAACTCGCTATGAGCTGTAAATTTACCACCTCACAGTAGAAGAAGGAATATAGTTTCCTCTCTTCTCTCCTCCTCTATACTTCCATCTAGGGACCAAAACATTCCCATAAGTACACTGCACAGCACACTAACAGAAAAAAAACCTCTCGACTTGAAGGAGTCTCAGTTGACTCAGGGGTCTTTGACTGATGAGTTAAATCTCCGACTTTCAAGGGGCAGCCTGAAACAAAACCAAACTTTTCATTCTTTTAAGGGCCCCCCTGACATTGGGACCAGAGTAATAAGTCCTAGTTTCCCCAAACTACGACCCCCTGTGTGCAGAACACTCTTGCAAAATGAGAGACACCAAGTAATGCAATTTTGCAGCGTGCAATACGCTTCACTCTCATTTAAAGCATCATCTGTAATTTCAGATACGGCCGACATTAGTTCACAATGAACAGCAGTGACACCTCAGATAACCTAAGCATTTTTCATTTTTCCAGTCAAAGATCAAACACATTTTACTGTGACATTTGAAACACTTGCCTACAGTAAAACCCATCTGACACATGTCAGATGTCATTGTGTGTTTATTTTCTGTTTCCTGTACTGTATTCTGTTCGGCCGTGTTGTTGTTATCCTGCCGGATGTGGTCGTCTTCTCCTGACAGCTCCCAGTGAGCTGCTACTGCTCGTTTGCACTGGAACAGTCTGGACAGTCTGTCTTTTCTAAGTGTGAATAACCACCAGGTATGTCTCTCTTATAAACCACTGGATCGCAGTTTATATTGTCATCTATATTATACGGTTATGTAATCACTTTGATTGGTATTATATACACTTAAATAGAGTTTTTGATACCGTGGCAGGTGGTGAATATGACATCAGTTCCAGATGTGCAGCAGCAGCCTCGCCAGCTACATAAATTAATCTAATAATCTGAGTGACAATAACAGCTTTAAAAATGTAATTAAAGTTATGAAACACAGTCAATGTTCCTAAAAAGATTTGTTATCATGTTTCTGAGTTTTTGTTTCTTTAGAAATGCAGCGTCTCCTGAGTGAGCGACAGATTAACGTCAGTCTGACTATGATTTATTCATGCCAAAATCCTACACAATGACCAGACCAGATACATTTAACACAGTAAATTGTGTCCACTAAAGATTTTTTTCGCCTGAAGTGACTGTACTTCTCTTTAAAACCTACAAGTTATATAACATCATATTCCAACTGCTGTTTCACTGATATTCACCTGAAATAACCTATTTACTGTGTGTAGCAGCCATGTGTTTGCAGATGCGCTGAGATCTCTGGCTGAGTTAGGTGCAGTAACTTCCATCTGCTCCTCTGATTCAGACTTCATCTTTCCCCACGTCTTTCTTTCTCCTCTCTCCTGCACTACTTTCCACAATTCCCTCTAGTTTATTTTTTTCCCTCCGTGTCTTTCGTTCTCTCTACCCAATTTCCCTTTTACACTCTGTCTTTTGCTCCCTAAACCCCCGTCTCCAGCCTGCATCAGGGACTCATTTATCAAACCCGACAGTGTCTGATGGTGTCTTGCAATTCCTGCTGTGCCTCCAGCCTCTCTCAACAGATACAAATTTTCAGAGCCTGATATACTACTGGTCTATAGTGAGTTCACCAGCAGCATAAATGCTCCAGTTATCGATACATTTAAATTATCCCTTTCAATTTCTCCATCTATATTTTCTTTTCATTGCCAGATTGATCATTGCTGTCCATTGAAAGCAGTGTTAAACTTTACGCACTTATGTGGCTTCATTTATCTCTAATGCTCAGTCTGGTGAATAAACTGTCGACAACAAAGGTCAGTGAATGTTTATGTCAGACACATTAAATCACACTGCAAAAATCAATACACCAAGTTCCCTAACTGCAACCTTTATCTAAACCTAACTGGAACCGTAGCCTGAGTATTACAGATGAAACTGTATGAAAATTTCATATCATGATTATAGTTACCAAAATGATGAAAGTTATCATGTTTAATCATGCTGTTGTTAAAATGTGTTAAAGCCCAAAACTACTGATACTTACACTGAAATTACTTCACTTTTGTGTTGGAAAACGCAAATAAAATTAGCAGCACTGTTTGTTTTCATAAACAAAATTATAACATAGCCAATACCTTATGTGAAAATATGAAAACTGTATCAAATGTGCCTTAACATTAAAGATAGCCTGTCTTTGAAATGCTTGCTCAAGTGTCTGTGTCACTGTAGATGAGGACGAGGGACCAGTAGCATCACACTGGGTTTGCCTGCTGCACATTATTCTGTAAACAAGTAAATAGCAAAACAAAGCCACGCTGCATGCCCTGCGCTCCTGGAGACTAAGCTGTTGATGACGTTTACCTCAAGTGTTTCAAAGCTTGATAATCAAACACAGATTTAAATACCATTAAAATTTGAGGTGGTAATAATAACCTTGAACATTTATCAGATTTATTGTGAAATCAGTAACAATTTCACCCAAAGCTAGAACCAACTCTAGACTCCTAAACAACCCTTCAAAGAAATGAGAATTGCCCTGAATGTCTGCACTTTCCAAAGGTGTCCTAAAATTATAAATGGCTCTAACAAAGATAGATAAAAAATAGCACAGACACTCAGAGAACAACACACACAGCTCACGTTTGGAAAAACTACATTCAATTTTGTAGTTTTGCAATGCTACATTTTCTTTTATAAATATGCAAAAAGCAAATTTATCCCAGTTACTCAAGTCCAGTGATTTGGATTCAACTTTGACTTAGACACTGACTTAAAAGGTACATATTATACTTATTTTCTGTTACATATTCAATTTTACAATACCAGGTGTCTGTCTTAGGTATGACCAAAGTTTTAAATAATGTGGTAAATGTATGTAAAAGTAATCCTTATGGGCAAAAACCTCAGGTTCCTGAATACTGTTTTCCCAAGAAAAGCTGTCATCGGCTCATGACAGATTTATACGGTAATCTGCCCCAGGCTGAAAGAGTGTAAGTGTTTTCTCTTTATGTAGACAGCACTGCTACATGTAGCTACATGCTAATGTAAGGGAAACATGTAATCTTGGTAGCTAATGTTGTTCATCTCACCCTGATTGATCGTATTCCTGCTGATCAATGTCAGATTCTGAAGATTCCAGTTTAGACACTTTTATTGGTGATTTTTCACAGTAGAAAGTGCCACTATACCCCCTTCTAGTCATTTCCTGGCTGCAGTAACAGTGCAGATGCCAAAGACATAGAAACGCTGACCAATCAGTGCAGACTGGACTTTATGGGAGGAGCGCTTAAAAAAAAAAAAAAAAAAAAAGCACTAAAACAGAGCGTTTCAGACAAAGAGTGAATGCAGGTGTTCCAGCACAGACAGTATGAGGGGAATAAAGTATTTTTGAACATTAAAGCATGTTAACATGTTCTGCTAGAAAAACAAATAATGAATACAAACATGAAAATGAGCACAATAGGGCCTCTTTAAGTTTTGCTTTGCATTGCTGCAGCACAAATCCCCTCAGGAGGCTCTACCTAAGGCTGCTCTGTCTTTATTGTGCTGTGGATGCTGTCGCTGTTTTGCATCCTAAACAGTGGGCTCCTAAAAATTCATTCGACTTCATCAACATGCTATAAAATGTGAATTAAGCACACACTGAGATATTTCTCATCTGTATGAATTTGCCTGTCTGCGATTGCAGAGCGATGGCATCTCTCTCCAAATGTTTTTTTGGTGTTCTGTTATTAACTATCAATCAGTGTCTCATCTCATCTTTCCTGCACAAAGTGTATTTTTGTAGTCATGACTCACAGGGCATCAGTGCAAACCCTGACTCTCTCTCTCACAGCTCATCTATCATGATAAAACACTGCAGGGGGGGATGATGTCTATATTCATATGTCCCTGCATTCATTTGCAGGCACAGATCAAGATTGCCTTTGGAATACATTCATTTCTTGACTTTTATTCAGTTGCAGATATGCAATGCATTCTATATTGATTCCCTATGAAGAAACAATATAGCCTTATTTAAAATGAGGTCAAAGGTCAGGGTCAGCCTCAAACAGCAGGCTCTTAGCCGGAGGGTTGCTAACCACACAGGAACCAAATCCCAGTCCTGTCCTTCCTATCTTCCATCCTGGCAGCTAATGAGCCAGACCTTCTGTCCACCTGAGACCAGAGCTGGCTCAGGTAGCGTCGCGTGAACCACTGCTGTTGTTCATCCTCTCATGTAATGGGTAACACAAATATCTGATCAATCCCACTGCTTGTCACAAAGCGATTCTGCTGCTTGCTTCTTAAACCACTCTCTACAAAAAATGTATGAGGTTGGCCTTCACTGATCAAGAGAAACATGTTGTCAGCTTTGTTTTTAATCCATCTTTCACTACTTACACCATCTGTTGAGAAATTTCAGATTCAGCTCAGTTTTCTCCAGAACAACATCAACAGTGTGGCTCCCTCCCTGTTTTGTGCTGTAAGACAATCTAGCAGAAATGACCCAACAGCTCAAACTGATGGATGAGAAGCTCATACTCGTAACAGTGCCAAATGTAAACATTAATGGCGTCCTCCTCAGCTGAGCTGTAACGTTAGCTCAATGATGCTAGGTGAGCTAGCAGTAAATGCACGTTTTCCTCTTTGTTGTGATACAGTTTGTGGGTGTAGTTTGGTAAAAAGAAAATTGTTCCTCAATGAAACTGCTCACAACAAGGTCTGTGTATTATCTTTAGTAAATGGGTACTGATATCTGGAAAGAGACATTGCTGTTGAGTTTTTCAAATGTACTTTTGGCGCTTTCAGCACCACAAGAGTGCCACCTGCTCCCATTATATTAGACAGAAGACAAACATCTCTACAGCCGATATCTCCAACTCACACCGAAACAATATATATTTATAAGTAGCATTATGGGTAAGAGGTGGAATATATTTCTATTATTTGGGGTTGAAATGTCCCTTAAAGTTAAACATTTATCTGTGAATTTGCACAGTACCGTGAAATATCCATGGTGACATTTTAGCTGAAAAAGGACACACACACACACAAATCACTATGCAATGGTACCATCGTTTGAAAAGGAAAGGAGAGAACACTACACAAGAGCACTTTGAAAGGACTTTGCCTGACTGTGCTTTTAAATCTTCTACCATGAGTCTGAAGGACCGACAACAAATTTACCTCTTCAAAAGTAAAACCTTGGACTCAGATAATCATGTCATTGTAGCCATTTAAACTCTCTTCCCAAATTCTGTTTAAAAAAACATAAAGTAAAAATGACTGAAAAACTGCAGGTCACTGAGGCCAATAATAATCGAGGCTCACACTGAACTCCCAGCAGCCAGATGACATCCCAAACTTCCAACCATCCATCACTTTAAAAAACAGAGTTTAAAAGAACAACACTTAGTTTTTGCGCCTACCTTTCTGTAGACAATCATGTTAGGGGAGTCATCGTCCGGGTCCACGCTACTCATGGACCTCATGGACAGCAGAGGTCGGCTCGGGGTCGTCCGGACACTCTCCTTCGGTTCCTCGGACCCTTCATCAGCCTCCGTCGTCTCCACACTGCTCGGCTGCTCCTCCTCCTCCTCCTGCTGCTGCTGCTGCTGCTGAAGTGCCTCAGCCATCTCTTCAGGCTCCCGGTCAGTCCTCTTCTCCTGTGTTAAGTTATTCTCTCTTCTTTATCTGTGGCAGTCTTTCTCTTCCTCCTTCTTTATGTCCTTTCTCGCTCACAGTGTCTGGAAGTTGCTGTAGGCAGAGAGAGAGAGATGGATTAAACAGAACAACTCACCACTGGGCTCCAGCCTCCCATCTCTGCCTTTTTTCTTGCCTTCTGTCAGCAAGGACAGGATGGATGAAATAAAGGCATCACAAATTCTCCTCGTTTTCTCTGTTATCTCGTGTCTGCAAACCCTCCTGCTACACTGTCACCTGAGATTGAAGTTACAGAAGAATAGAGGACATCATGTTTAAGTTTTGCTCTTTTTCTCCCCATGCGGCTTTTCTTCATCTCAATAATTTATGAGACATTAGAAGAAACATTGCAAGCTTATTTGCCATCATAGACCGTGATATTAGAACTTGTTTTACAAAAAAAAGAGCAGGAATGCACTTATTTACTCAACTTTTTACAATGACTGATGTTTTTAAAGGTAGATGAAAATAAGATAAAAATGTCTCTTTGTTCGGTTAAAATTATATATGGCATTATGTACTTTTCAGAATCTTTTTTTCTTATTTTTCATTTCAAAACATATTTTTAATGGTCTAATTTAGTTAGTTTTTTTTCTCATTCAGGCAGAAGGAATTTTTCAAATCTTTCGGCCTTTTTCTTCCTCCCTGCACATACATCTGTACATTATCATTTGTGTTATTTTAAACTGTAAAAATCCACAACTTAAAGCCATAATGACACAGACTAAAGTAAAAGCACACAGAAAGCATAAATTGTTCAAATAAAATTCTCACAGTGCCAAAATAAAACAGCAGATATAGTCAGTCACTTTCTGTAACTGCTTGTCCTCGTAAGGGTCTCAGGGGGGGCTGGAGCCAATCCCAGCTGTCATCGGGCGGAAGGCGAGATACACCCTGGACAGGTCGCCAGACCATCACAGGGCCGACACATATAGACAGAAAACCATACACGCTCACAGTCACACCTAAGGGCAATTTAGAGCCACCAATCAACCGTAATCAACAGTAGATATACTTTCTTTGTACTTTCTTTCCACATTTCTGAAAACGAAAGTATAAAATCACAGAGTGAAACACCAGGGGCGCGTTCAATCTGAAAACGCTGTGCACTGTGCATTTTACAGGCTGACCATCGCGTTTCCTCAAAACAGAGCAATGGGTGTTAAGGTACGTCTTATCTTGTTTGGTGAGTGTGTCAGAGGCGTCAGCCAATCAGCTACATACATAAACTAATGTCTGGTAAATCTGTACTTTTTGTACATACAACTTTTGTTTTTATTTCACTCTTTCTTTGGCTATGTAACGTTCTAATGTTTGTCATGCCAATAATGCCCCTTTGAATTTAGTTAAATTAAACCCACCTGTGTTAAAAGGCAATCCAGTGTGTAGGATTTATGGGGATATATTGGCAGATATGGAAATGTAATAGGTAAATCATCTTAAGTGTATATTCACTCAAAAATAAGAATCGTTGTGCTTTTGTTGACTGAGAATCAGCTGTTTATATCTACATAGGGAGCGGTACCTTCTTTATGGAGACTGCAATGTTGCACCACCATGTTCCTATAGTAGCCAAAGAACAGACAAATCAAACATTGGCTCTAGATTCGACCATCTGCGTTTTCACGTCGGCCGCCGTAGTTTGCAGCCCCTAACTTATGACCAGCTTTGAGAAAAACACAATTTTTTTATTTTTATTTGAAAATGCTTTTTTCAGTGTTCAATACTTTAAATCACCAGGTCCGTCCTTTTTGGGAAGAAGCTGACCTCTGCGGATAAATCAGGCCCCAGTATGACCCTCTTGGACAATGAACATTTTAATGAGGAAAAGTTTTTAGCTGGTTGCAATCTGCAATCTACACCACTGGATTCCAAAAAAATCCCTTTAAATCTTAGACTTAAAGGGAAGACTTGGCTATGTTTTGTCGGGCGCATAGTGCACACGCACACACACACACACACGACTGGCATCCCATCAGGCCTGTCTGCTCTTTTCCGATGGTCGGAGAGCTGTCAAAATATTGATGCTTGTGGACAGATGAGCTGAGACAAAGGGAGAAGAACAACAACAGAGGAGGAGAGAGGAGTATAGAGAGAGGAAAAGAGAAGAAAAGGCAGTATGGAAGAAGAAGAGAGTAAAATGAGAAAACACGGGAAAAAAAGATGATCCAACAGATCTGTTCCTCCTCCTAACTCTATCTCTCTACATGCCTCCATATCTCTCTCCTTGTCAGACTGAACTAGCATCACTGTCCCCGCGTATTACATCCCAACCATAACTGGGACCAGTTCTCTCTCTATTTAGCTCGTCTTAAATGAAAGCCGAAATTGCTTTTCATTTCCTCATCATAGCACATTCATCTCCAGCCAGCTGGTTTCCTTACTGGCTGAATACAACACCACAAATGAGCAAGAGAAGGTTGTGCTAGGGAAAAAACATATTGAAAATTTAGGTTAGTTTCTTACTTACCTAAACTCTGAATGCAAACCACGCAAAGGAAATTTAGGTCTTATCCAGTATCAGCATTGTTAAAGTTTACAGGTTGCAAAGGTCTTTTTTCTTGCAGTTTGTTGGAGTTGCTTTGAAAATTACAGTTTTTTGTCCATTGTGTACACACAAAAAATGAATTATGCACACAATTCTGAAAACCTGGAGCTTTTTTGTTAACAACAAGACTCCAAACTGTTAAACTTAACAGAAGAAAGAAAGCACAACTTCAACGTTTTAACACAAATAAAAATTCCTGATCACATCTTGCAAAACTCTGAGCACAACATCTTGAAACATTTGTTTACCTGAAAAACACTGGCCTCATGTGACCTTTGCTGTGATGGGAGAAAAAGCAGCAAAGACAATAAAAAGTAAGGCATATGAAAAAACATTTCTTTTGCAGTCAGTTCAATCAACTGAAAATTTTTATGTATTACAAATATTTGCTGTTACCTTTTTGCATTTGTGCACTGATTTACATCAGCAAAAAGACAAACTAAACATTTGCTTACTTAACTGTAGTGTTTCTCATTTTAAAAAAACAAATCCTCCTCCCCACCCTCACAAATGAAGCCTGCTCTCTTGTTTGCAGGCAGGTTAAAGTAGCAAACCAACACACTCGCAGTGAAAAGCTGCAGTGCAAGGTGGCCAAAACATTGATATGTGGAGGATAGAGGGCTCTGCACACTTCCTGGACCTTCATCTGGCAAATGTTTGACAAAAAGGACCTCAGACCACGCCTGCCCTCTGCCATGCAAGTGCTCATGGGAAATGCAGTTCACATTTGTAGCTCCCACGTCACAGGACATTCTGGTGATGCAAACTCATTAAAACAACAATAACAACAACAGAGGATACATTTATTTAAAAAAAAAGCAACCAGGAAACAAAAATTCAAAAAGAAAGTTCAACACTAACAATCTAGAAAGTCGTCATAAAGTCAAGTATAAGCTACACAAACCCAGTAAAGTCGGTTTAATATCATAATAAAGTGTTTTTTTGGCTGGCAAGTCACCTGCTGGGGTACCCCAGAGGAACATTAGCTGCTGGTTTGCTGATTTATAATCTGATTAATCTGTGTTCATATATGTATCTAATGCTGAGCATAAACGGGCTTTAAGAGGTGAAGGTAGACAGATTTTGTTACCTTTGTTACTAACTTCATATGTGTCATACAGAAATGAGAGTAATATTCATTCTCTTCTCAAAAAGCAAATAAGCTGGCATGTTTCTGCCCAAATTTTGTAAGACTGGCATTACCTCTAAAGCTCAAAACTTAACATTTGTATCTCATTTGTTTCATCTGAGCACAAACAGTGATGACAGAACAAAAACAATTTGGGAAGTTAAAGGAAGTTGCAAATTTGCCAGCAAGACAATGTGAATGATCACATTTTCAAAAAATATTAACTATTCCTTTAAATTGCATATTTCCCCCGCCTGCAAACACATAATCCTGGCTATTCCTGACACTGTTATTATTTGAGTTACAGTTGTTGCACATGACTAAATCAATATTGAACTTTTGGATGCAAACACAATCCGTTCCACTTTTCAGAGCTGACTTCTAATGTTGGCTGGATGTGAACTCATTGCTCATTTCTGTGTGGATGCACATTGTTGTTTGTGCGAGTGCATGTGTGTCTTTTCTATTGGCACAGGCATTTAGCTCCATGTCAACTGGCTCTTTGGATCAATACTCTCATCAGCCAGCTGTTTGTGCAAAGCTGTGAGAGAACATTCAAACAGAGCGTGCATGTTTGAGCCTCAGAGGGCTGCTGAGTGTAAAGACGAGAACGTGTTAAAAATCCAAATGGGAGAGGAGTATGATGCTTTTCAGAATCGATGGCTTTCAGCCTGCTGTCTTCATTATCGGCACACCATCTGCTTAACAGGTATTCCAGCTCAGAATGAATAGAAATGCCTGAATTGTTGCCCAGTAACGTTTAAGTTCACAGTCCCATGCTCCATCCTGCTCCTGGATTCACATGTAGCCCCACTGGCCTGAGATCAATATCTCTAAAGTGATTTGACTTTGACTTTTGATTTTGCATATAAATGAAATGTTCGGGTTGAATAGACTTGTCTGATCGGCCTTAATCACAACGTGATTTAGTGATTCAGAGGAGCGTCTCATCCTCTCTGTTTGAGATTCTGTAGTCGTCCTAACTGCTTCGATAAAATCACAAAGTCAGGTGTTGTCACCTTGACAGAGAAATGCAAACACATCCGATGTAATATCTAATCTGTCTTTCTAAAAATAGATGAACATGAGGATGCATAAAGATCCTAGTTGCTCACTGATACCGGGTGGTGAAAAGGCTAACAGGAATATAAAGCAATCACAGTGAAACAAATCCAATCAGTACGAAAGAAAGAAAGAAAGAACCTCTGGGGCTGAAAAATAAAACTGAAGTTAACACTGAAGTGTCGAAAACTGCAATTCTTTGAACAGTCACTTGAGGCTGACTTCGCATTCGAGTCATTCCTTATAGATCCCCATGTTAAAATGACCAACTTAACGGCAGAAATAAACACTTTTACAGCCTGGTACGACTGTACAGGAGGTACATTTTTATACATCTCATCTGTTCTCATCTAAATTTTATTAAGGCTTAAAGTTACGAATAATTAAGAGCACGAGAGTAACCGGCACAAAAATTTAGGGTTATACCTTAATCACTTATTACTCAATGTAATACTTCTTCATTAGTAAAGCGCAATAAGGACAAAAGGGGAATTATACTCTGAAAGCCAACTAGTTTGCTTCAAGTGGTATGATTTCCCACAAAAGGTAATGCACCCAAATTCTGGAGACGTGTGATCAGAACAGTATGAACTTTGAGTGAATTTTCTTCCTAAATCTACTTTATTTGCCTAAACCTTAACTGTAACTTTACGTTGATTATGCAATACATCACCTACATTATATCATTCGTGGGGCGCTGGGGGATATCATACGAAACACTATATGAGGATACCTTAACAAACTAGTTCATCAAGTGATGACTAAAAAAACATTTCTTCCTTTGAGATTATTATTCTTAATTAACCTTATTACGCTCCTTCCTTCTCATGACTCACTGTGATGACAGGATGCAGATGCAGAGCTAGACTTCTCACTGTTAACACTCTGCTATCATTTCCCGTCCACAGTGCTGCACGCACCCAGTTTTCTTCAGCACCCGTCCTCTACACTCCAGGCGAGACTGGATGAGGATGTGTGGACGTTTTACACTGACAGGTGGTTGTAAAATAAAGGACACCATTAGTCCAGCAAGTAGCCATCCTTTCTGCCCGGGGGGCATAATGATAAAGACTTTGCTGCCAAAAAGGGAACAACCAAAAGCAATCCAGTCCAGCAAAGTCTGAAAGATTACCATTCACACCTACAGGTAATTTAAAGTGACCAGTTAACCTCACGTGCATGTCTTTGGACTGCGGGGACTGACAATCCAGGAAACATTCACACTGCCACAGGGAATACATGCAAACTCCACACAGAAGGCCAGTGGATTCAAACCTGCAACAGCACTGACCACTTTACCACCATGCCACCCAGACACGTCATTTTGTTTGACTGATTAAACTATGTTACATGATTTGGGTAGCGCTAAAACAACATCAGTTCCGTGTCACATTTATTCTAATATTGACAAAATTAAGTCGAAGGGAAACTTGGATTTTTTTGCTTTGCACAGATCGAGTGCATTTTAGAAAAACTCAACCAAATTGGCAAACAAAATGTTGGCCTTGTACGTGTCTGCAAACCACAGATATGCTTTTATACATTTCATATGTTTATGTGTGTGTATGTTGCTATGTTGAAAACCCAAACTGTTGCAGGAAAGTTGAAGGCGCTCTATTTAATGTACACTAAATAATGTATTGGGTGGCTTACACTGTATGCTGGAGCAACAAGTACTTAGTACTTAGGTACTGTACTAAAATACAAATAAATACAAATTTGAGGATTTTGTAATTTTTACTTAAGTCTGTTCTTTTCATGCCACTTTATACTTTTACTTTACTAGATTTCAGAGGGAAATATTGTACTTTTTACCTCACTGTATTTGTCAGACAACATTAGTTACTGGTCACTTAACAGATTCAGATTTTGCATTCAAAAAGAAAAATAAGAAAAGTTTATAAAATATGATATTTTCTTATAAATTAAACAGTTTACACAAGTACAACTGAAATGATTAGCTGATGGATCAATTAGCCGACTGACAGAAAATTTGTCTGCAACTATTGTTGTTTGTATTGCAGTCATAGTATAATTTATTTATTGATTTATTTTTGTATTGAGCACTTTTAATACTAATTAATTACATTTTCCCGATTATAATTACTAACATTTACTGAAGTAAAATCTTCCATACAGGACGTTTACTTGTAACAGAGTATTTTCACAGTGCGGTATTTGTACTGATTACCCCTCTTACTTCCATTGGAGGGTGTCCCTATACTTTCAATCATAATGTCAAGTCAGACAGAACAAGGCATGACAACATTAAATAAAACCAGGCCACAGGCAGACTAACTCTCCAATATACTTCATCCCCACTGAAAAAATCATCATGTGATGTTTATCACAAGAATAAAGCTCAAATCTCCAACAAGATAGAAGTTTGTAGAAGTTGATGTATGGTGGTGATGCACGCCTACACAATAAACAAGGTTTATCTCCAGCTCCAACAGCTGTGGAGGGTCTCTCTATCCTCAAAAACCTCCCCAAACACACAGAGCCAGCAGCGCTGCAGCCTAATTTAGACTCTCTGGAACAAACACACACACACACACACACACACACACACTTGTAGTCGTTTTCCATGGGTCCAGTTGCAGACAGCGTTTTCTCCAAACACCCAAAAATGCATGGACACCCAATAAACACTGAGACACTGTGCTGTGCACACCTCACTGTGTCTCTCAAACACACATAAATTCATATCAAATTCAGCGTCTTTCGAGTGTAACTTAACTAAGCGGCCAAGTGCAGACTCCTTTTAATCACAGGTGGGAAAACGTCTCTCCGGTGCACACGCACAACCTCCGCGCGCGCGCACATCTCGAACGTGCTCAATGCTGTAACACCATCCAACCGGGTCTTCATCAGATTAACATCGCAGTACCCACAGCGTTAACACCATGGAGCACGTTAAAGCGCACAGCCCAACACAAATACAGCCTTCTTGCACACAAATTCTTAAGGCTGCTCTTCATTATTTCATTCATGCGCACCTCTCTCCTTCACCCCTACACCCCGTCTTCCTTACCTCGGCGCTGGCGTCTCTCTCGCTTGGAGCTCCGGAGCCAAAAAAGCGGCTTCAACGAGCCACCAGAGCGCTGCGCACTGGAGAGAGAGAGAGGAGGGAGGGAGAGAGAGAGGAGCTGTGGGATCAGAGGCAGCTGCTGCTCTCTCTACCACCGACATGCAGTTGTTCCTGATTTGTGTGTTTTTATTCTTGCATTACCGACAATGTGAGGACAGCTCCAACATTTATCACATCAGTGTATTAGGGGGTTTTCCAGGCAAACGTCCTGCCCTGATATCTTGTGAATGTACTTTAAGACACATTTTGGGATGCAGGGATGCTCAATGGGGTTCCCCAGTTCCCCCTGTTTGGTGGGCTATGTAAAAGTTGGGGGACACACTGGCAGAAATGGCAAATATGTTTTCTTGCTGAAAATAAGAATCGCTGTTTTCATTATCCTAGAATGAGCGGTCATATATCACACCACTGGGGTACAACGAACACCTCATCCCATCAACATATCGCCATAAAATGTAGACAGGTGGATAGAATTAAGTCATGCAAAAGAAGGAGGTGAATTTGTGCATTTTTTGTGAGCACAAAGTTTAAAGCAATGTCTCAGCAGTACAGTTTTTAAACGTTGGATGATAGAATATGAAAATGTTCACCAGTTAAGAGTAAAGTTGTTGTTTTTTTAAAATGACAAGCTCATTTTTCAATTAGCTTAATAAAAAAGGGTGGTTCAGTTCATATAATAACTAAAAAGAACCTGTTATATAGAGATAACTTGAGATAACTGAAGCATCGTGTTTTGCTTCCATACTTTTTAGGTTTTGCATCACAAATGAGAGCAAAGGACGCAATGATGAGACAAATGCACTCATAAGCTTTATAAAATCCACTGAAGGGTAAATGTTCTGGACTCTTTTCCTCATGCAACAAAGCAAGAAAACTTTCTTCCACTCAAAACCTTTCCCCAAATTCACCCCTTCCCCTTTTTTTCTCACTAAGTGTAATCTTTCCTAATTCCTCATCTTGAACAGAAACAGGTCTAACAGCTCTGAACCAGGGAGCCGCAGACCCGGCAGATAAACTCTGAGCTGATGGGGACTTTTGGCCGTGCACCGAAGCACATCAAAGAATCTGATGCAATGATGGACTGTGGGAGGAAACTGGGTGCTTACTTCAG